>NW_026713910.1:0-60847 GCF_029784015.1 Lycium ferocissimum | reverse complement strand
CTCTACACCCTCATTCTCAATTCTATAAAACCAGAAGCTTTTAATAAGTAGCAATAATTTTATTTTATTTTTATAATCACTTGCGTCATCATACACGTTTATAGCATAGGTGAGGACATCATTAGAGCCGAATATAGTACCGAGCCAACAGCTTGGCCAAAGCAATTAGCCAAACCAATTTTAAATGGGACGTACCTGATGCCTTAAACTTTTCGTCCACCAAAAATCTTTCAGTTATTGCCGTCACTCGTCAAAGTGTTTCTATTTTCTTTATTTTTCATGCCCACAATAAATGAATTATTTTTAAACCCTAGGCTTCTAATATATATGGGTCATAAGAAGCCAAGTTAAGCCCCATAACTTAGCCAAATAATTTCTACAATTTACTTACTCACTTGACCATTGTAATAAATATAGTCATTCCATCAAATACTTTATTTACCAACTTAGACCTTATATGTGTGAAAATCATATTCCTATAAATAAACTATTCACAAATATTAAATAAATATATTTAAAAAATTACCCGCCAATTAAATCACCATGCCACCAATTCCCGCAAGTCAAGAATACCCTTTAAAACTAAGAAAAGGGTATTTTAGCGAAAACGAGTTCAAAAGTGCTAAACGACCAAACGGGTCGTTACAAGCCAGCCTTAAATTAAAAACATGACTTTTAAGTGTACATGAATTTCATTACATGTAAAACTTTCAAACAAATTTTCCCTACCTAAAATAAAAGAAATTGTGACTTTTTCAAAAAAAATATTAATGACTTGTGACAATTTTGTAGTTCAACACTGAGCTTGGTCATTTTGCTTGGTTGGGAGGAGTGATTTTGTATTGGTATAGGGAAGGTTCAAAGTTGATATAATCTAAGGTGATTTCAACAATATGTCCTGACCTTTTCATCTCTTGTGAATTATCAAGTCGGTATTTTTCTTTCATTTGAGCAACCAAAATGATCCTTTCCTTTCTGGATGAGTTGTCAAGCTAGTCATTTCCATCCAATTGAGTTTCCAAGTCAACTGTTTCTTTCCCAATGAGTTTCCAAACTAATCTTTTCCTTTCACTTGAATTGCCCAACTAATTATTCCCTTTTTGAATTTTTGATGGCTAAATTTGAAAGTTCTTTCTTGCTCGTCTTCTAGAGAGAACAAACAAAAACAAAAAATATATGTACGAGTTAAATCATAAAAGAAAATGGTATTTGGTGAGATACACTACAATTGGAGGAAGAAAAGTTTATTTAAACCAAAGAAGAAGAAAACAAAATGTGACATGTATTTACACCAATAACTTAATTTGTCCACCTCTTCAGACTTGCTGATTCATCAAATCTTTCTCTAGTGTAGGAGAGATGGCTTTGTCTTGTTTGAAGTAGCACTGACGTTGTATGCTCTTCATGATGAGCATTCTGTTGTAAACATAGCTCACATTTCGACTTGTGGTGCCTCAAAAGTTTTTCACCAACAAGTCACTCTCATTTAATTCTTTTCTCTCATGTCTTACAATTTTGATCTGTGGTGCCTCGAAAGGTTTTCACCAACAAACCTCTCTCATTTTATTTTATTTTTCTCTCATTCATGATTACTCACGATTTCACAAAATTTTATTCAAAAGACTTCAGCTTCTACCATTGATGATTTCCACGAGAGTAACTAAGTTCATGGCATGCTCGACTTGGCATTTTCAATATTTGATCAGAAGGTCTTTTATTTAGATTGAAATAAAAACTTTTGGACAGGGAATGAAATGTAAGGACTGCATGACTCAAGGAAAACGCTAAAATAACAGGGTTCTAACTTACAACTTTTGGAATCGAGTCAAAAAGAAAAAAAACTTTTGCCCCAGTTTCTTTGAAACGGGTGTCACACCCCACCCTTGGTAAGGCGTGATTGGCACCCGGAACCATACGGAAACCGAGCGAACCAAATTATAACTTGTATTCTCTATGTCTCGAATGACAAAATAAGGCTAAGGCTAGATATGAACGTAATATCATGTATAGATATATGTCCAATGGACCCCCGACGCCAATATAACGAATCGATTAACATAACGAAGCTATACACAGAACCGGCTCGCAAAGCCTCTATGAACATGACCGAAGTATTCCAATCGGGACAGCCCCGACATGCCCCGAACAAAAATCATACAAACATATATATATATCCAGACTCGGCAGCGCTCCAGGAAGAAGTGGAGCTCACCAATCATAACTGGTACTTGAAGGCAGCCTACGATGAAAGATCCCCGTCTTGTCTATCCACACCTGCGGGCATGAACGCAGCGTCCACAAGAAGGGATGTCAGTACGAATAATGTACTGAGTATGTAAGGCATGAATAGTAGCATAGTAAGTGATACTGAACATGGAAAATAATATAATGAACGTATGAAGATAAAGTAATATAAAAAAGATCAACCCGTGCCTCTGAATGCCCTTTTAAGGCGAATGTTATGCATGCTTAGCTTTTAAAAAAGACTTTTCCATATATATCCATATATAATATCTTGTCCGGCCGTTAAGGCATGGTAATATATATAGCATCTTGCCCGGCCATTAAGGCACGGTGTTATCTTGCCCGGCCATATAGGCATGGTATTATCTTGCCCGGCCGTATAGGCACGGTGTTATCTTGCCCGGTCATATAGGCGCGGTGTTATCTTGCCAGGTCATATAGGCGCGGTGTTATCTTGCCCGGCCATATAGGCGCGGTGTTATCTTGCCCGGCTATATAGGCGCGGTGTTATCCCCAGTTTATCAGTGAGAGTGCAATGCATACATACATACATATACATAAAAATGCATAAATGAAATCAACATCATCATTAGCACTATCATTATCACTATATCCTTCCTTAGAAGATCAACTATCTTAAGGTGAAGTTGACGATGTCATGGGAGTCTCGAGAATCATAAACTTAGATAGCATTAGAAATAGAATCGTCATCGCTCCATCTCACCTCGAAAGAACAAGTATTATGAAGTGAGATCAATCACCAAGAATAGTCTCAAGATGATGAATAAGCTCAATAATACCGTAAGGATCATGAGATTCATAGACTTCTAGTATTTGTGGAAACAAGGATATTATGGATATGGCACAAAGGTTTATTACAAAAGAATCATGCCTTTAGAAAGAAAGGGTTTAGCCTTAACGTACCTTTTTGGTCGCCTTATCTTTAACCACTCAACATTTGTCTTAATCGTTCAAATAAATCTTTCTAGAATCTGTCGAAATTTCGGCACCATCTCCTCTGTTTATATACCTAGCCCAATATCGTAATTCAGCAACCAATAAAAACAACATCAATTCCAACATCAATAACATCATTGGTAACATCAAAGTATTCCATAAAACACCTCACACGGTGTTTATCCCATTTCTCCCTTCACAAATTCGCTACACCATTATTTAACGGCTTTATCTCCGTAAATAAGCGTTAAATAATACCAAAAGAGAAATATTCATACCTTTTTCTTGTTAAGACAAAGAATATCCTCAATATCCATGCTAAAATCCACCGCAAAACAATACTAGAATCACAACCATGCATTACTCAGACCTAAACTACTACTCTGCTACTTGAAAATTGCTCACTTTTTGATTCCCTTACTCTCTCTCTTCTAATTTCTGAAAATTTCTAGCAAAATCTGATGAAAAAGGGGGTTATTACCCTTTATATAGGGGTTAAATTCGGGTCGGGTTCACTGTAGCAGTACTGTAGCACGCGTTTCTGCTCTGTCAGCTGAACTTGTAACGTCCATAATTCTCTACTCCGATGTTTATCGACGAACTTCATTTTAGGCTCGACGAACTTCATTTTAGGCTTTTGTTTCACTTCAAAACACTTCATATGCTAAGAGATATTCGTCCCCAACTTGGACCAAAATTTTCACACCAAACATTAACCATCCTTTCTCCAAAGTCGTACTACTCAAATTCTTCCACTCATTTCCTTATAAAACCTTTCTATATACCTTATATAAATCCTTCACTCAATAAATATACTTAATAATGCTCGCTCCTTATATTCCAAAGTAGTTTTACTTAACCCTAACTCAACGTACTTATGTTTCAAATTTGATAAGTGCTCTTCGAAGATACGGGTCTAACATCCTCCCCCCCTTAAAAACATTCATCCTCGAATGGTGCAGTATTTCCCACCCACGACACCATCTTTGATTCGTTAGAACAATTATTTTTTTCCTTTAGGGTCCGATTACCATTTGCTTAAACTATAACTTGGGTTAGTCTCTTCTCATTCTTTCTTAACTCTTTTATTGCCTTCAGTCATCTTCTTTCACTTCTTTGTCCTCATGTACATGATCGGAAATTAACTAGCATCCCGCTCTTGTTCTTTCTCCATTATGGTAGTCTTGATTGGCCGTGCCATAACTATTCATCGTCCTGTAAGTACTCTCCCCCTTTTTTTTTTCTCGCTCCTTGTTCCCTTGTTAGTGGGCTACCTTTCTCTCTCTACGGTGCCCTCTTTGCGTTTACTACTTCGGTGCAATCTCGGGCTATCCTTTTTGTACTCGTTGATCTTAGATATACATTGTACCGATTTTTTTTTTGTAGTCCATTAGTCAGGCTCTCTAATCCTTACATCCTTGTCTCCATCTGTTATATCCCGTATTTTGTACAATGGGATATTCCGAGTGAATTGCGGAAAGTTAAGGACAAGGTTATATTTTTTTCGATTTTGTTAAAGAATGCATAAGTTGCGTATTCGTCCTTTTATTGGTATGGAGCATTAAAGGGAAAATTTGGAATAAGAAAAATGAGAGGCTAGGAGTTGCAAAAAATTATTTCATGAAAAGGCCATGAGTGGCCATGTGGCCGTGGGGCCCATGTGAGCCCCACCCATGACTTGGCCCAATTACCTTATGCCATGAAATATATATGTGTTCACTTCATATTTGTGGGAGTTATATGTATATATATACATACAAAGATGACCATGTAAGACTAGAATTCATCTTTTACAATTCTAGAAAATTAGAGAAAAGAAAAAAAAAAGAGAGAAAAAGAAAGAGCATGACCGGCCATGTGCATTATATATATATATATATATATATATATATATATATATATATAGGTGACAACACCACAAGGCACAACTCATCATTCTTCATCCTAGAAAATTCAAGAAACAAAAAAAAAGGGGGGAGAGGCATTCGGCTAAGGGGGGTGGCCGAATATGGCCCCCAAGTGTTGATCAAGAAAAATTATTTCCTTCAGGCTTTTCTACTAATTGGAAGATCCTCTACAACGTGGAGTAGTTGTTGGAACAAGAAAACCGTTCGTTCTTGCGATCCTTTACCCTAGCTGAGTGAAGAAAGTTGAGCAAAGAAGGTGAGGTTTAATCTTCTTTACATGGTTTATAGGTGTTTGTGCATGTTGTGATATGTAGAAGTGAATGAAGCCATGACGTTATGTTGTGGAAGTTTGGCCGTGTAAGTATGTATGGTATAGGAAAAAAGAATTAATGTTATTTAGTATTCTAGTTGATGTTGTTGTGGATTTTATGTTGTAAAATGAAGGTTTAATGGTTCAAGATTGAAGTTGTAATCGTGTGGGCCGGTTGGAGGCTAATGTGATTCTAATATGCTTTCTTGAATTTAAGGAAATAATGTTGTAAACGTGTGGATTGTTGATGTAGATTATGAGTTTTCGAAGAAAGGACAATGTTATGGTTGTCATGTTGAGTTGGGAAGGTTTCGGACTATGGTATATTGGATGGGTTGTTGTAAATAATGTGCGGATTGTTTGAAGCATTCTTGAATTTTGTTTGAATGGTTTCGGATTAATATTTGAATGTGTAAGCGTCGATGTTGGCTTGAATGTATGTAGTTGAATTGAACATAATTGGAATGTTGACGAATGTGTGGAGAAGAGTTGTTAGTGTTAGAATGCGCCTCGGAATTATTATTAATGTTGTTTATAAGGTTGTTGGTATTGTTGTTGATGACTTTAGCCGAGTTGAATTCTCGGGGTGGTTGAATTTATAGGGGAGATGCTGCCCAAATTTCTGTAAATGAGTGATGGCTTGGAAGTGGATTCTTAAGTGTTTATGACTAATGGTTAATGCCTTATGACGTTGCTGTAGATTGTTGGAAGCCCGAGACTTAAGTCTGACTAGCGTAGGGAGCAAACAAGGTATGTAAAGCTCAACCTTTCTTTCTTTGGCATGTCTTAGTTAGAAGTAAGTTATGACACGAGCCTCGAGGTAACTCTATTCTTGCGATCCGAGCATGTCTATGATTCTTATTTGTTTCTTGATATCCGTATTCGTAATGTAGTCGAATTATGGCTCTTATGTGTTTTGCATGACTAAATTTCAAAAGTTGCATGAAAGTTTTGTTTTCAAAAGAATTTTGTTTCTAGACGATTCCGAAACTACGAACGTCCGTAACTTTCACAGAAGGGCTCGGATCGCTTCGATATGTTCGTGGGAAGTCCTAAAGTGAATAAGGTTCGTAACTTTCATAGGCGGGCCCGGATTGGGTTGACGCTCGCCCGTGGGTCCCGCGACTTTCTATGTTTGGTTCTAACGACCTATTTTTGAAAGAACTTAATATGACTATTTTTTCGACCCCCGAGTATGATTATATACTTATCTATTGAGTCTGAAATGATGATTCGTATACTTATGATTCCGATACGTTGCTATGATTTCTAAAATTCCGTTTGATATGTTTCCGAGTAACGTCCGAAAGACTTTTTGATATAACTTTTGTCCCGACTTTCAAATGACGATCCGTTTGTACTATTTCATTGAGTCTCTGGAAATGATTTATGTGCATATGGTTTCTCACTACTCTGCTCGTGCATGCATCAATGCATCTTTCACCGAGTCCCGGGCTGGGTACGTATTCGTGCAACTCCCCTGCATTGTTCACCGAGTCCCTCACTAGAGGGCCGGGTATGCTATATATATATATATATATATATATATGATATGATGATGTGATGAGATGGGGATGGCGGCCGTGATGGCATTTGATGATTACGACACCGAGTCCCTCGCTAAAGGGTCGGGTACGATATATATATATATATATATATATATATATATATGTATATATGCATGCATACATGATTATGATATGATTTTACTCACCGAGTCCCTCACTAGAGGCCGGGTACATATATATGTACGATGATATGATGACATGATTATGATATGATTTCACTTACCGATATATGTATATGCATGATAAATGTTTTAAGAGGCAAGTCTTATGATTTTTCTGGTCATGGTACTTGTTTCTAAAATTCCTACTTCGATTATGACCCTGTTTTACGTACTCCATGCTTTACATACTCGGTACATATTCCGTATCGACCCCTTTTCTTCGAGGGTGCGTTTCATGCCACGCAGTACACCCGTATGAGTCAAGATATTAGTAGAAGATGTTCCGACGGATTGGCAAGCTCCATTTTCTCCCGCAGTCTTTGCCGAGTCGGCGTATTATGTTATGGTATCATGTTCCATGTTAGAGACTTTGCGTACGAGGTCATGTGTACAGTATGTTAGTTTGTAAGCGGCTCCATAAGCCGATGTATTGTTACGCATTATTTTACAGATTTCATACGATTATAGACTTCGTTTGATTTGAAAAAGTATGAAAAGCATATTTGATTTCCGAAAACCTTTCATGATGTATTTATGTTATGATCTAAGGGCCCGGATGATTTGAGTATTACGAGAGTCGGCGGTTCGCTCGGCCCTAGGTAAGGGTCGGGTGGCCATCACACCATCGGATTAAGGGTGTGACAAATTGGTATCGTAGCGCTCGTCCTAGGGTTGTCTGCAAAGTCGTGTCCAGTAGAGTCCTGTTTATGCTGTGAAGCCGGCCACATTTATAAACAGGAGGCTACGGGCATTTATGGTGGTTACTTTTCTTTCACCTCTTAGATCGTGCCTGTTATATCCCGTATTTTGTACGTTGGAATAATTTAAGTTGGATTGCGACAAGTTGTGGATAAGACTTTTAATTTCCGATTTTATTTTTGTTTTAATGCACAAGTTGCATATTCATCTTTTCATTGGTATGGAGTGTTAAGGGTAAATTTGGAATAAGGAAAAGTTTAGGATGTTGAATAAGTTATACGAGATCGTATGGAGTTTTGGACATATCCGGGTATGCAAATAAAGAGATCGGTGTATAAAAGTTTTAGGTCTCGAAATAATTTCCGCGATGAACGAGGATCACTACATAAAGTCGGTCGACTAATAAGATCGCTACGGTGACTTCGGGCAGCTTTATAAAGGGGCTTAACCCCTCATTTTCAGCCAAAAATCGTACCAAAAAATATTCCAAATATTCTAGAAAATTCCCCAACCTTCCACCACCAACTTTTAGCTCCGAAACCGGTGTAATTCCCAAATTCCGGTCCAGACAGCGTATAGTTGCGACTTCAAAACTGCGTATTGAGGCTTTGTGGCTTATGTTCAAGGTGGAGGAGTAAATATATAGCATTATTATCGAGGGAAAGGTACGAATCTCTTTCTATTTGTGTTAATATTGGTTTATTTACGGAGAAGGAGTAAAATCGTTATAAAATGGTTCTGTGATGGAAATATGGGACAAACACCATATGGAATGTTTATGAAGTATTTTGAAGTTGGAAATATTATGGTTAATGTTGGTATTGTTGGAATTGTTGTTGGTATAGTTTATGAATTCGGAAGAAAGAAGTGTATTGTTGTTGTTTCCATTGAAATTGGAAGGATTCGGGTAGTGAATTGACTTTATTTAATATTTTAGTTGTTGAATTGTGAATTTCATAATGATAAGTGAAGGTTTGATGGCTTAAAGTGAAGTTATAACCATTACCGAATGTTGAAGAAGTCGATGCGGCATTAGCTTAAATTCTTGCATTGCACGAGTAATGTTGTTAATGCATGGTTGTTGATATGGATTGTCGATATAACTCATAAATTTGGAAGGAAGTAATGCGTTGTTGACTTTGGTGGTGTTGTGAGATTTCGGGTGGAAGTATGTATTAATTGGGAATTGAATTGAATCTTGAAGTGTTGCTAGAATAATTGCTAGCATTGTTATTGCTTTGGCCGAGTTCCATTCTCGTGTTTGTTGTTGATGATTTGGGCCGAGTAAGATCTCGGGGATGGTGTATTTACGAGGAGATGTTGCAAATTTCAGCAGGATATAAATGAATTTGTTTGAAGAATTGAGATAAGTATATGGGGATGAGTCTAATGATTATGTCAACTCTCTTGAATGTAGGCTAACAAGTTTGGATGGATAGCGTGGCTAGTAAGGCGCGGCGCAGGTATGTTAAGGCTAATCCCTTTTCTTTCTACGGCATGAATCACATAATGAAATATTATAAATGCTCCCATAACGACCTTATTTTCAAAAGTTAGAATTTATGATTTCAAACATGATTTCTTCTTAAAAGTTATAAATGTTTTCAAAAATATTCATTTTCTCCAAAGTCTAAGTTTTACGTTTTGATAGTTTTCATGACTAAAACGACGACTATGATTTTATGACGACAAGGATGATGCCAGATATAAGAAGATGTCTGTCACACCCCGACCTTACTAGGGTGTGATGGGCACCCGACTCTCCTCAGAGTCGAGCGAACCCTCAGACTCTATTTACGCACTGAAATTTTTTTCTCAAATCTCTAAACTGAATAATCATGAAACGCATAATGAAGCTTATAAATCTGACAAAATCTGTGATTATACATGATTTGCTACATAACACAAAGCGACATATCGGCTGATGGAGCCGCTGACAGACTGACATATCATACCCACGACGCTGTCTGCAAAGTCTCTAACACGTATTCGTAAATCATAACGGACAAACTCGACTCGGCGGAAGCTCGGGAAAGTGGAGCTTGCCATCTCCGCCGGAACATCTTCTATAATAGCTTCACTCGTGCGGGAGTACCGCACAACGGACATGAAACGCACCCGAAGATAGGGGGTCGAGACGGAAAATGTACCGAGTACGTAAGGCATGCAATACGTATAAACAAACTATAAATCGAAACAGACATGTAACTATCAAGTAAATACATATAACTCCGAGTACCAGACGCATACCTTTCAGACACAACTCTTACATACCTGTTTCATAAGCCAAAAGTGTACAGAAAAACAGATGGTCAACCAAAGTACCTAAAATGCTTACTTTGCGTTCACAGACCGCATGTCCGAAGAGGTGCATAAAATACAGAGCGCACGGTGATGTCACACGCCAGACGGAGCACAGAACGTACAGAACATTCGGATGCGGTCATATATCGGACGGGATATCAAACGTACAGAATGTTCAGAAGATATCGTATATCAGACAGAGTACAGAACGTATGGAGTGCTCAGATGGTATCATATAACGGACGAAATACAGAACATACAAATCGTACAGATACTGGCATACATCGGAAAGAGTACAGAACGTACAGAAGGCTCAGAAGTTGACATATATCGGACAGAATACAGGATGCATGTCAAAATCATAAATCTCATATGTATATGACGTGTCCCGGCCCTCCGATGAGGGACTCGGTGAACAGGATCATGTATAGCAGAATCAGATGTCATATATGCAAATAACGTGTCCCGGCCCTTCATTAAGGGACTCGGTAGATAAAATCATGCATATCAGAATCATATGTATACATAACGTGTCCCGGCCCTCTACTGCGGGTCTCGGTGAATGATAATCATGTGCCATCCTGGCCACCGTCCCCACAACATCACATCATAATCACATACAGATAACGTGTCCCGGCCCGCAAGTACGAGGGACTCGGTGATTAATGCAGGGAAGTGCGCACGAGAACATGTCCTGGCCCGGGACTCAGTGAATCAGAATCGTATCGTAACGTACACACGAGATCATAACATGCCCTGGCCCGGGACTCAGTGAAAGATACCTTGAGTCGCGCACGAGCAGAGTAGTGCGAAAACATATGCATATGAAATCGGACTCGATGAATACATACGCTTATTAACATCCGAAGATTCGAACAAGTCTCGGGTTCTCGCCGAGTTAGCATCGGAGAGTTATAAGTATTTAACATGCGTAAAACCTCTTCGGATTTTCCAAGCGATCCGGGGTCGTGTATGGAGAACATTAAGACTTACAGAGAGTATTCATACCAACTTACTTACATCCAATGCTTATATATCACTCTTATGTTTGCATACTTATGTCGGATTTTCTATTTCAGAACATTTACGATGGGCTGCTTATATCAACATATTCATATCAAACTTACTCATATCGGAGCGTCTATATCAGAATAGTCTAATCAGAATACCCATATCAGGGTTACCGGATCCTTATGGCAAACTCGAATCATTAGTCCAAAGTTTCTATTAAGAATCGTGCGGAAGTAAGACAAATAAAACAATATACATAGGTCTCGGGTGTTGTGGGCCCACCTTGGATCAAATCAGGTAACGAACCTAAAAATGTGGTCATTATGTCTCATTAAATTATCCTCGAAGATTTCAAGTCATTTCTCTTTCGTTTTCAAAAGTGATGAGCATTTGAGCATTTATTTACAAAAAAGCATAAGCCTTTTAATTCAATTTTACTGAATGAATAGTAACTAAATTCAACCTCGGATTTCTAGAATTAGAGTGATCCCCGAGGCACATGTTCAAGCCTATTACGTCTAAGACATGCCAAAGAAGGAAGGGGAAAGCCTTACATACCTTTTCCGCTTCTTAAGCTTGCCAAAACTCCGATCCCGTTTCGTCAAAAATCTGCAAATGGTTACCTTTACCGGTTACTATTCATGGGACTTAAAATTTCAACCTTAATCAATACTTGTCTTAATCTTTCAAATGGATTCACTTATATTCTGCCGAAATTTCGGCAGCATTTCCCCTGTAAATACACCATCCCGAGGATATGGCTCGGCCCAAATATCAACAACAATCCGAGAATGGAACTCGGCCACATTATTAACAACAATTCCGACAATTATTCAAACCACACTTACAATACTCATAATGATTCTATACCACCCGAATCCTCCAATTTCAACAAACAATATCACCAACACACTTTTATCTTCCAAATTCATAAACTTCCTCAACAATACACACATTATTAACATTATACTCATAAATAAAGAAACGACACTAAAATCACATTGGTTTTCAAATCAGCCCGCAACCATTACCACACCATCAGCGGGTCATTAAGCTCTCATTTACATCACATAATCCCCAACGCAACAACCCAGACATACTAAATAAAATTAGTCTATCCTTTGGCATGCAAAACAGTCCATTTTCGGCCAACCTCACAATACACCCATTCCATGATTTTTATTCGTTTTCCATACATTACAACACTACATAATCATGTTAAATACACTTAATTCATTATTCCTACACATTGCACACAACACACGGCCAAACAACACTTCACACGGCTCAACTTGAACATGCAATATTTCACGAATTTCCATTCTTTTCTACACATTACAACACATTACAACAACAACCAATACATCACAAAATCTTAATTCATCCTTCCATACATAACACTTCATACATACGGCCTTAACTCCAACTTGTGTTCTATCATGAATTTCTTCCATTTTCCACATACTACAACACATGTAAACCATTCATAACACATAAAACAAGATTAAAACTCACCATTCTTCTTCAACTTCTTCACTAGGCTAGAATACGGAAATGACGAAACGAACGACTTATCTTCCGAAACAATTACACCATGTTGTAGAGGACCCTTGAATTAGTAGGAATACCACAAGAAAAATAATTTTTGGGACAAGATTTCAAGGGTTCCTTTTTTTTTTTTTTTTTTTGCTCTTCATCTTTCTTTGTTTTTGTTCTTTAGTTTTTGTCTTGAATTGAAAGGAACTCATATATATATATGTAAAGTTATTGAAGGCATGTGAGGGGCACATGCCCCATCTCTAGAATTTTCTTTTCTTTTTTCCTTCCTTTTATTTTTCTAGAATTCTCCTCCATTTTTTTGAATAAAAAGATGACTTCTTTGTCATCATTTTCATCCTTTTTCTTCACATGGCTCATATGGCCTTTTTGGAGCTTTCATGAAACTTGGGTGAAATTCCCATTTTGCCCCTCAACTTCTCTCGATATTACCATTTTGCCTCTAACCTTCCACATTATTTCCACTTTAGCCATTTTGCACATTTCTCTTTTTACCCTTGGCCTTTCTCAATATTTTCATACTAATAATAATCATAAATAGTATTCCTAACAACTCGTTCATTAAAATAGTTCTTGAAAATAATCTTGTCCTTATCTTGCCACAACTTTCTCGAATTGTCCAAATGTATGAAATACGGGATATAACATTCTCCCCCCCCTTTAGAACATTCGTCCTCGAATGTTCAACTGAGCTTATGGGGTCTTGTAGCACTTCGGGGGGGGGGGGTCCCGTTTATGGTCGTTCTTTTCCTTATGCCCCTTCATTGTCCTTTACCTTATTCTCCTTGGCCTTTACGCAAATCCTCAGTTTATGTCGTAGGTTTCCCTTCTGGTACTTAAGAATATGGTAATCCCTTCTTGGTCTAACGTAATATGGTCTCCCCCCCTTTAAGGGCTCCTTATACACCAACGGTTTCTCTTTTCAACTCCGTGCACAACATAGTAAATTTCTTATCATAAGTTTTCCTCTCATTTTCCGTCGATACCCTCGCATATGAGATATCATACATGTTTATGTACATATACACATATAATTAGTATCAACTAACCCACAAAATACCTCCAGACACTATTCAAGCCTATCCAGATTCCAGAGCCGTGACGTACTTTCTGTCTCTTCTCCAGTCTGGCCTATCGCGTGCTACATGATCTCTTATGGTCTCCAACCACTCCGTATATTCTAATTGCACTTAGGCCATTCCACTTTTCCATTTATCTCTTACAACCAAATCTTTGGAATTTCTGCAAACTTCCTGCAGGGTCACCCATCATGAATTTGCTCCCACCTGAGCACGCTTAACTTCAAAATTTTGGTGGATTTCGGTGCCTTAACGCTGATATAATTACGTCCACTTCCTCGTATGTCCTTTACTACATAATCTGGAGCAAATCAAGGTTTTACGTATTCCGGACATATTCGTAACACGTCCTTTCGTGCAATTACCGTTTTTCCCTTGTCGGTCTTCCATGTCATCTTTACTAATTCTTATTATCCGAAATCTGTACGTAGCAAATATCACATTACCTTACAGAGCATATGGCCACATATCACCTTCTAGCCATCCAAAACTTCCTGTTTCAGATAACAGAACAAATATTTCCAAACTTGCCCTTATGACCTTTTCATATCACAACTTGCTTTCTCCCGTCGTATGTAAGGCTCACATATAGAATTTCATTTTCCTATGACTTGGCTCTATCGCACGATCTATGACACATGTGAAGAAGGTCAACAATCCCTAGATGCCCCGTAGCCTCCTGTTTATAAATGTGGCGCGCTTCACACCATAAATGTGACTCTACCGGACACGACTTTGCGTACAACCCCTAGACGCACTGCTCCGATACCACTTTGTCACACCCCGACCTTACTAGGGTGTGATGGGCACCCGATTCTCCTCGCAGTCGAGCGAACCCTCAGACTCTATTTACGCACTGAAATTTTTTTCTCAAATCTCTAAACTGAATAATCATGAAACGCATAATGAAGCTTATAAATCTGACAAAATCTGTGATTATACAAGATTTGCTACATAACACAAAGCGACATATCTACCGACGGAGCCGCCGACAGATCGACATATCATACCCACGACGCCGTTCGCAAAGTCTCTAACACAATTCGGTAAATCATACATATAAACTCGACTCCTGCAAGCCGATCTCGAAAATGAGCTTACCATCTCCGCCGGAACATCTTCTATAATAGCTTCAAATTGCCTGAGTACCGCGCGACATGAAACGCAGCCCCCGAAGATAGGGGGGGGGGGGGTCGACGAAAATGTACCGAGTACGTAAGGCATGCAATACAATAAACAAACTATAACCGAAATAGACAAACTATCAAGTAAATACATATAACTCGAGATACTCGTACGCATACCTTTTCGTACACAACTCTTACATACTGTTTCATAAGCCAAAAGTGTGTACGTAAAAAACGATGGTCAACCAAAGTACCTAAAATGCTTACTTTACACGTTCACGGACCGCATGTCCGAAGAGGGTGCATAAAAACACGAGCGCACGGTGATGTCACACGCGACGAGCACGGGGAACGCATGCAAACATTCGGATGCGGTCATATATCGGACGGGATATCAAACGTACGTAATGTTCGTAAGATATCGTATATCGTACGTAGTACGAACGTATGGAGTGCTCGGATGTATCATATAACGGACGCGTAACATACAAATCGTACGTATACCGGCATACATCGGAAAGAGTACGTAACGTACGGAAGGCTCGGGAAGTATATATATCGGACGGCACGGATGCATGTCAAAATCATAAATCTCATATGTATATGACGTGTCCCGCCCTCCGATGAGGGACTCGGTGAACAGGATCATGTATAGCAGAATCAGATGTCATATATGCAAATAACGTGTCCCGGCCCTTCATTAAGGGACTCGGTAGATAAAATCATGCATATCGAATCATATGTATACATAACGTGTCCCGCCCCACCGCGGGTCTCGGTGAATGATAATCATATGCCATCCCGGCCACCGTCCCCACAACATCACATCATAATCACATACGATAACGTGTCCCGCCCGCAAGTACGAGGGACTCGGTGATTAATGCAGGAAGTGCGCACGAGAACATGTCCCGGCCCGGACTCGCTGAATCGAATCGTATCGTAACGTACACACGAGATCATAACATGCCCCGGCCCGGACTCGGAAAGATACCCCGAGTCGCGCACGAGCAGTAGTGTGAGAAACATATGCATATGAAATCAGACTCGATGAATACATACGCTTATTAACATCTGAAGATTCAGAACAAGTCTCGGGTTCTGCCGAGTTAGCATCGGAGAGTTATAAGTATTTAACATGCAGAAACCTCTTCGGATTTTCCAAGCGATCCGGGGTCGTGTATGGAGAACATTAAGACTTACAGAGAGTATTCATACCAACTTACTTACATCCAATGCTTATATATCACTCTTATGTTTGCATACTTATGTCGGATTTTCTTATTTGAACATTTACGATGAACACCTCGCTTATATCAACATATTCATATCAAACTTACTCATATCGAGCGTCCTATATCGAATAGTCTAATCGAATACCCATATCGTGTTACCGGATCCTTATGGCAAACTCAATCATTAGTCCAAAGTTTCTATTAAGAATCGTGTAGAAGTAAGACAAATAAAACAATATACATAGGTCTCGGGTGTTGTGGGCCCACCTTGGATCAAATCAGGTAACGAACCTAAAAATGTGGTCATTATGTCTCATTAAATTATCCTCGAAGATTTCAAGTCATTTCTCTTTCGTTTTCAAAAGTGATGAGCATTTGAGCATTTATTTACAAAAAAGCATAAGCCTTTTAATTCAATTTTACCGAATGAATAGTAACTAAATTCAACCTCGGATTTCTAGAATTAGAGTGATCCCGAGGCACATGTTCAAGCCTATTACGTCTAAGACATGCCAAAGAAGGAAGGGGGAAAGCCTTACATACCTTTTCCGCTTCTTAAGCTTGCCAAAACTCCGATCCCGTTTCGTCAAAAATCTGCAAATGGTTACCTTTACCGGTTACTATTCATGGGACTTAAAATTTCAACCTTAATCAATACTTGTCTTAATCTTTCAAATGGATTCACTTACATTCTGCCGAAATTTCGGCAAAGATTTCCCCCGTAAATACACCATCCCGAGGATATGGCTCGGCCCAAATATCAACAACAATCCGAGAATGGAACTCGGCCACATTATTAACAACAATTCCGACAATTATTCAAACCACACTTACAATACTCATAATGATTCTATACCACCCGAATCCTCCAATTTCAACAAACAATATCACCAACACACTTTTATCTTCCAAATTCATAAACTTCCTCAACAATACACACATTATTAACATTATACTCATAAATAAAGAAACGACACTAAAATCACATTGGTTTTCAAATCAGCCCGCAACCATTACCACACCATCATGGGTCATTAAGCTCTCATTTACATCACATAATCCCCAACGCAACAACCCAGACATACTAAATAAAATTAATCTATCCTTTGGCATGCAAAACAGTCCATTTTCGGCCAACCTCACAATACACCCATTCCATGATTTTTATTCGTTTTCCATACATTACAACACTACATAATCATGTTAAATACACTTAATTCATTATTCCTACACATTGCACACAACACACGGCCAAACAACACTTCACACGGCTCAACTTGAACATGCAATATTTCACGAATTTCCATTCTTTTCTACACATTACAACACATTACAACAACAACCAATACATCACAAAATCTTAATTCATCCTTCCATACATAACACTTCATACATACGGCCTTAACTCCAACTTGTGTTCTATCATGAATTTCTTCCATTTTCCACATACTACAACACATGTAAACCATTCATAACACATAAAACAAGATTAAAACTCACCTTTCTTCTTCAACTTCTTCACTAGGCTAGAATACGGAAATGACGAAACGAACGACTTATCTTCCGAAACAATTACACCATGTTGTAGAGGACCCTTGAATTAGTAGGAATACCACAAGAAAAATAATTTTTGGGACAAGATTTCAAGGGTTCCTTTTTTTTTTTTTTTTTTTTTTGCTCTTCATCTTTCTTTGTTTTTGTTCTTTAGTTTTTGTCTTGAATTGAAAGGAACTCATATATATATATGTAAAGTTATTGAAGGCATGTGAGGGGCACATGCCCCATCTCTAGAATTTTCTTTTCTTTTTTCCTTCCTTTTATTTTTCTAGAATTCTCCTCCATTTTTTTTGAATAAAAAGATGACTTCTTTGTCATCATTTTCATCCTTTTTCTTCACATGGCTCATATGGCCTTTTTGGAGCTTTCATGAAACTTGGGTGAAATTCCCATTTTGCCCCTCAACTTCTCTCGATATTACCATTTTGCCTCTAACCTTCCACATTATTTCCACTGGCCATTTTGCACATTTCTCTTTTTACCCTTGGCCTTTCTCAATATTTTCATACTAATAATAATCATAAATAGTATTCCTAACAACTCGTTCATTAAAATAGTTCTTGAAAATAATCTTGTCCTTATCTTGCCACAACTTTCTCGAATTGTCCAAATGTATGAAATACGGGATATAACAATGTCTATGATGAATATGTCAAGGATATGTTCTTACCATGGATACGACGATATGAAAATGTTAAGCTATTTTCGAATAATGACTATTTTAAAGGTTCCAAAGTGCATGATCTGACATGACATGTTCTATGTTCTCTTAATGTTGCCCTTCGTTGATAGTCTCACCTTAAATAATCGTTCCTCCAAGGTGAGACATGACGATCCGGTTATTCCATAGTATAATCGGAGGTTACCGACCTTACGTCACTCCGACGGATACATGACTTTTCTTTGGGCTCTCCCGCGCATGCTTACATGATATATGCACATGATATATGTATATGTATATGGGGAAGATGGGGAAAAGGGCGTGCGCTATAGGCGCACGCTCCCCGATCGCTGGAGAACGATATGATATCGTCCCGGACGCGGATGCCCGACGCGGATAAGTGGTTAAATGGATCGGAGCCGATGCCTCGGCAATATGGTATGTTCTATTTTCTTTATATATGAAAATGAGATGTTTTCAAAGAAAGAATACGTACATGTATGTACAAATGGATCGCTGCACGTTCCGCAAAGATAGTATATGGATCGGGCCGCACGTTCCGCAAAGATTAAGCATGCATGATTCCGCCTTAAGAGGCACTCATACTCACAATCTTCTACTTTCATACGATATGTTCCATATGTACAAAGTGTTACGCTTTACATGATATGATCCATATGTAATCACTTACTCCCCGACACATGATATGTCTCATATGTACAGATACTCTCTCTTACATGATATGCCTACATCTCCATACCGTTGTCGCACATGATTACGTTTCTTTCTATGTTACCATCCATGCCTTACATACTCGCCGTCACATTGCTCGTACCGACGCCTTTTGGGGCGCCGCGTTTCATGCCGCGCAGTGCCACCAGATGAGTAGAAGCATTCTTGCCAATGAGACGTTCCAAATGATTGGCGAGCTCCACTTCATTCCGAGTGTTGCCGAGTCGTAGTATATACGCTACAAAGATTCGGAATAAAGTTAGAGACTTTGCAGACAGAGTCGTGAGTCTAGAGGACAAATGAAAACGGCCCCACTAGCCGATGTGTTTTATTATACATTATGTTACAGGGTCCTTATGCTTACAGACTGTGTTTAGTTTGAAAAACGACGAAAAGATTTTACAAATTTTACTATGTATTTTACTTTCATTTGATTTAAGTATCCAAAGAGAATACGTGAGTAATACGAGACAGCCGGGTTCGCTCGGCCCGAGTAAGGGGTCGGGTGCCCATCACACCCTAGTAAGGTCGGGTGTGACAAAGTGGTATCAGAGCAGGTCGGTCTAAGGGTTGTCTGCAAAGTCGTGTCCGGTAGAGTCCTGTTTATGGGTGTGAAGCCGGCCACATTTATAAACAGGAGGCTGCGGGGCATTTAGGAATTGTTGACCTTCTTTCTGTCTTGTGATCGTGCGATAGAGCCAAGTTATAGGAAATAAGATTCCGGATACTAACCTTTGATTTCGGCAGAAAAATGGCGTTGACAAAGGAAGCGACTAGCGGTATTGAAGTTACCAAGCACGCAGGTAAGTTAAGGTATGAAAGTTATATGTCAAGTATGGTATTGATATACGATTGAAATACAAAGTTGAAAATTGGAAAGGAAAGCAAGCAAGAAAGTGTAACACGTGTAGTCGTGATGAGCATATGAGGTAAGTCTAATATTTTCAGCCTCTTATGAATATTGAGAGCCCTGTGTGGCTATGATACGATATGATATGACATGATATGTATATATGATATATATATATACTGTGAGGCATCGTTGGTATATCCTGCGTGCGAGTTTTGGGATAGTAAGAAATACGGAGAAAACTCGCCGAAATTTTTCCGGAAATAATACGAGAATGAGATATAAGTTTGGAAGATATTTCGAAAAAAGTCATGTTAATAGCAGAATGAAAGTTGACTAAGTCGTAAAGTACGGTCGCCCTAGGAATAAGTTAACTGTGGAATGAGTGGTGAAATAGTAAATAAGACGTCGGTGGAAATATGGTAGTAAGGAAATTTGGAAGGACTTGTGTTACTAGGCGATGATTTAGAAAGGATTGGCAGGTTTGGATAAAGTGACATGACTAAGATAAGGGTATGAGGGAAAAGGAATAGTGAACGTATTGATAAGATAGCTGGTAAGATGTGTTGTGAGGGCATTTTGAGAATATGTTAAACATCCCGACCTACTCAATATTATGTGCTGAAGGTCGTGCGGTGAGGTGGACGCAATCATACGGGCGCTAAAGCATCGTATTTTCTCAAAGTTTCAAAGTTAAGCGTGGAACTCAAGCGAGGAAATTTCGGGATGGGTGACCCCCATTAGGAAGTTTTCTCTCAAAATTTTACAAATTCAGATGTAAGAAGTAAATGAGAAACTGGAGTAGTCTAAAGGAAATTAGAGTAGGCGGAGTGACCAGAAACATTAAGAGGACGCGTAGAACGGGCCGGATCGGGTCGGTGAAGAAAAAAAGTATAAACGGGAAAGGTGATAAGAGGATACCAAGGGAATACCCGAGATAAGTTGAAGTAAATATAACATTTCAAGAGGACTTTGGACGCTTACCGTCGGAATAAAAGTGCCGCTTAATTGAGATTGGAAATAAGGATATGAGGCAAAGTATAAACGGGCAATGGATGTCCTTTGTTTATAAAACTTCCCCAAGGGGGAAGCGGGTGAGAGAAATGCAAAGAGTGGGATAGGAACAACATGCGGTAGTGTGTTTGATATGAACGCTTGGGCTATAAATGAGACCCTTTACCGAAGTGAGTTAGTAAGGTCGGGAAAACCGACAATAAGTGGATAAAAGTCCGGATAATGTTTAAGCTATGTGAAAAGTTTGCCTACGTACTTTGAATAATACGACGCATATAAAATGGATGTGTATGAAGAGAAAGAGTATGACAAGAGAATGGTATTTGGGCCCTTAAGAGATAGTATAAGGGATGGCGATAGCTATGAAAAGAGCTCCCCGAGGTGCTTATGAGACCCCGTAGATTAGTTGAACATTCGAGGACGAATGTTCAAAAGGGGGGAAGGATGTTATATCCCGTATTTTGTACGTTGGAATAATTTAAGTTGGATTGCGACAAGTTGTGGATAAGACTTTTAATTTCCGATTTTATTTTTGTTTTAATGCACAAGTTGCATATTCATCTTTTCATTGGTATGGAGTGTTAAGGGTAAATTTGGAATAAGGAAAAGTTTAGGATGTTGAATAAGTTATACGGTATGGAGTTTTGGACATATCCAGGTATGCAAATAAAGAGATCGGTGTATAAAAGTTTTAGGTCTCGAAATAATTTCCGCGGATGAACAATGGATTGCTACGAAAGGAAGTCGGCGCTACAAAATCTAGTATGTGTACGGTGACTTCGGAAACTTTATAAAGGGCTTAACCCCTCATTTTCAGCCAAAAATCAGACCAAAAAATATTCCAAATATTCTAGAAAATTCCCCAACCTTCCACCACCAACTTTTAGCCCGAAACCGTGTGTAATTCCCAAATTCCGGTCCACAGATAGTTGCGACTTCAAAACTGCGTATTGAGGCTTTGTGGCTTAAGTTCAAGGTGGAGGAGTAAATATATAGCATTATTATCGAGGGAAAGGTATGAATCTCTTTCTATTTGTGTTAATATTGGTTTATTTACGGAGAAGGAGTCAGAAAATCGTTATAAAATGGTTCTGTGATGGAAATATGGGACAAACACCATATGGAATGTTTATGAAGTATTTTGAAGTTGGAAATATTATGGTTAATGTTGGTATTGTTGGAATTGTTGTTGGTATAGTTTATGAATTTGGAAGAAAGAAGTGTATTGTTGTTGTTTCCATTGAAATTGGAAGGATTCGGTAGTGAATTGACTTTATTTAATATTTTAGTTGTTGAATTGTGAATTTCATAATGATAAGTGAAGGTTTGATGGCTTAAAGTGAAGTTATAACCATTACCGGAATGTTGAAGAAGTCGATGCGGCATTAGCTTAAATTTTACATTGCACGAGTAATGTTGTTAATGCATGGTTGTTGATATGGATTGTCGATATAACTCATAAATTTGGAAGGAAGTAATGCATTGTTGACTTTGGTGGTGTTGTGAGATTTCGGGTGGAAGTATGTATTAATTGGGAATTGAATTGAATCTTGAAGTGTTGCTAGAATAATTGCTAGAATTGTTATTGCTTTGGCCGAGTTCCATTCTCGGTTTGTTGTTGATGATTTGGGCCGAGTAAGATCCGGGGATGGTGTATTTAGAGGAGACGCTGCGCCGAAATTTCGCAGATATAAATGAATTTGTTTGAAGAATTGAGATAAGTATACGGGGATGAGTCTAATGATTATGTCAACTCTCTTGAATGTAGACTAACAAGTTTGGATGGATAGCGTGGCTAGTAAGGCGCGGCGCGAGTATGTTAAGGCTAATCCCTTTTCTTTCTACGCATGAATCACATAATGAAATATTATAAATGCTCCCATAACGACCTTATTTTCAAAAGTTAGAATTTATGATTTCAAACATGATTTCTTCTTAAAAGTTATAAATGTTTTCAAAAATATTCATTTTCTCCAAAGTCTAAGTTTTACGTTTTGATAGTTTTCATGACTAAAACGACGACTATGATTTTATGACGACAAGGATGATGCCGTATATAAGAAGATGTCTATGATGAATATGTTAAGGATATGTTCTTACCATGGATACGACGATATGAAAATGTTAAGCTATTTTCGAATAATGACTATTTTAAAGGTTCCAAAGTGCATGATCTGACATGACATGTTCTATGTTCTCTTAATGTTGCCCTTCGTTGATAGTCTCACCTTAAATAATCGTTCCTCCAAGGCGAGACATGACGATCCGGGTTATTTCATAGTATAATCGGAGGTTACCGACCTTACGTCACTCCGACGGATACATGACTTTTCTTTGGGCTCTCCCATGCTTACATGATATATGCACATGATATATGTATATGTATATGGGGAAGATGGGGAAAAGGGGCGTGCGCTTATAGGCGCACAACACCGATCGATTGGAGAACGATATGATATCGTCCCGACGCGGGATAAGTGGTTAAATGGATCGGAGCGACGCCTCGGCAATATGGTATGTTCTATTTTCTTTATATATTAAAATGAGATGTTTTCAAAGAAAGAATACGTACATGTATGTACAAATGGATCGGCCGCACGTTCCGCAAAGATAGTATATGGATCGGGCCGCACGTTCCGCAAAGATTAAGCATGCATGATTCCGCCCAAGAGGCACTCATACTCACAGTTACAAACTTCTTCATACGATATGTTCCATATGTACAGGTTACAGCTTTACATGATATGATCCATATGTACAGCTTACTCCCTGACACATGATATGTCTCATATGTACAGGATACTCTCTCTTACATGATATGCTCTACATCTCCATACTGTTGTACATGATTACGTTTCTTTCTATGTTACCATCCATGCCTTACATACTCGCACATTAACCGACACCGACGCCAGGGGCCGCGTTTCATGCCGCGCAGGTACACCCGATGAGTAGAAGCCATTACAGAAGACGTTCCACGGATTGGCGAGCTCCACTTCATTCCGGAGTGTTGCCGAGTCGAGTATATACGCTACGCAAAGATCCGGAATAAAGTTAGAGACTTTGCAGACGAGGTCGTGAGTCTAGAGTGACAGCTTTGAAAATGGCCCCACTAGCCGATTTGTTTTATTATACATTATGTTACTTTGGTCCTTATGCTTACGGACGTGTTTAGTTTGAAAACGACGAAAAGATTTTGCAAATTTTACTATGTATTTTACTTTCATTTGATTTAAGTATCCAAAGAGAATACGTGAGTAATACGAGACAGCGGGTTCGCTTGGCTCTGAGTAAGGGGTCGGGTGCCCATCACACCCTAGTGAGATCGGGGTGTGACAGTGCCATAGAGCCAAGTCATAGGAAGTGAGATTTCTTATGCTAACCCTCGATTCCAGCAGAAGAACGACATCGATCGAAGAAGGTGACCGACGATATTAGAAGTTACCAAGCGCACAGGGAAGCAAAGGTACGAAAGGTATATGTTGAGTACGGTATTGACACGATTGAAGTGTAAAGTTGAAAACTAAAAGGGAAAGTAAACAAGAAAGTGTAACGGGTGCAGTCTGAGTTGGGCATACGAGGTATGTTCATTAGTTTCATACTATTGTTGATATCGGGAGCCCTGTGCGGCAGTGAAATGATATGATATATATATATATACGTGATGGCCCCGCGAGGCATTATTTAATATTTCTGCGTGCGGAGTTTGAGATAGTAACAAATACGTGAAACTCTCGCCGAAATTTTTCTTAAATGCTACGAGAATAAGATATAAGTTTGGAATATGTTTGGGAAAGGCTGTGCCAACAGTAACGATGGGATTTGACTGAGCTATGAGTATGGCTGCCCTAGAGGAATAAGTTAACGGTGGAATTGGTGATAATAGTAAATAGGAGGTCGATGGGGATGTGGTAACTATTAATTCGAAAAGGACATGTGCTATTAAGAGATGATTTAGAAAGGATTTGTAGGTTTGGATAGAGTGATATATTAAGGCACCGACTGAGATGATAAGAAGAAGGAATATGTGGTGAGATCATAATTAAAGGAAGTGATGATACGATTAAGACAAGGGTATGAAGGAAAAAGAATTGTGACGGATAGGAATGTATTGATAGGACAGCTGGTGAGAGGTGTTGTGAGGACGTCCTTGTTATATCCCGTATTTTTGAACGTCGGATTATTTGTAAGCTGAGGTGGGGCCCACACGTTAAGATTTTTTTTGGAACATGTGACAAGTTATATGAATCACATATGTAAAGTTAAACACAACTCATGAAGGACCCTTGGGCCAAATCAAAGTGGAAGCCCTCCAAACGAATATTTTTAAGTAACATTTTCGGGTGACCTGACTTCGAGGGGCAAAAACAGTATTATAAGTTTGGAATTTGGAAAAATACCAAGAAATAGAAGTTGTAGATAATTGAATTATCTTTCCAACCATAGGTCGTGGGTTCCCAGGTGACGTCGGTACAAGGAGATATGGACGTTTTAAGGTCGAAAGGTCGGTGGGCTAGGCCCAACTCGGGCCCAACCGGGTTAGGCCCATGACCCATGTTATTTAAGTGATATTTCATCCCTTCCCTCCTCATTTTAAGATCTGGAACAACCAGAAAATTCTGGAGAGATAGATAAAAAAGGCCTTGGAGAAGAAAAACCAATTTTGACCAAAATCCGAGCGCCGAATCCCGAAGCCCATGAAGGAAAAAGTGTTGTACGCTGCGTTGTCTTCAATTTGAGCTAAAAATCAACCAAGGAGGAGAGTGATAACATGGTGGCTGCCTACTTAAGGTAATATGAAGGTTCCTTTTCATTGTTAACAAGTTTATTTAAAGATTTAACGGATTAGGATGGAAGAAATAGCGATATAAATTCGTTTGTCGGTGTTGATGTGGTAGCCGTATAGGGGGCTGTTTGGGTGGGGTATGATGAGATAATTTTATTTAGTATTTTGATTGTTGTTGTGTTGTGGATTTCATGTTGTTAAATGAAGATTTAATGGCTTGAAATAAAGTTGTAATCGTTTTGATTATGGAAGAAGTTAATATGTATGGTTTCTTATAATTGTAGGAATAATGTTGCTAATATGTAGAATGTTGGTGTAGTTTATGAATTTGGAAGAAAGAAAATGTATTGTAATTATTCTTGTTGGATTTGAAAGAATTTGGGTAGTGTGTGTGTTGGTTGAACCGTTTAAAATATTGTGCGGGTTGTCGATGTTCTAGAATATTGTTGAATGGTTTCTGGATTAGTATTTGAATGTGTGAACAATTGTGAATTGGATATAAATGAAATGTTGTTTGATTATGTAAAAGGAGCTACTAATGTTGGAATGTATTTTGAATAAATTGTTGAAGTTGGAAATATGATGGTTGGCATTGTTGTTGATAGTTTGGCCGAGTTGAATTCTGGTTTGTTGTTGTTAAATTGGCCGAGTTATATTCTCGGGATGGTATATTTGGGGAGATAAGCGAAATTTCGGCAGAACATAAGTGGATTTACTTGAGAAATTAAGACAAGTGTTGATTCAAGATTAAATTCCTAAAGGCTTATAATCAATGTTTGGTATTTGTGACCAATTGTAGATTTTGAAGCATTTGGGACTTGAATTTGGAGAAGCTTAAGAAGCGTAAAAAAGGTATGTAAGGCTTACCCTTTCTTTCTCTTGGCATGTCCTAGATGTGATAGGTTATGGTTGGAACCTCGAGATGATTCTACTCTTAGAAATCCGAGCTTAAATTTGGTCCTTTTCATTCAATGGAATTGAATTAGATACTTTATGTTTTGTTGGAAAATAACTTAAACACCTTTAACTTTCACAAATGGAACCAAACTACTTTAAGACCTTCACAGGTGGTTCCATAAAGCTTAACGTCCGTAATTTCCGTACGCCACCTCGACGTGATCCGAGGTGGGCCCACAATTCCCGAGACCTAATCGTATTGCTCTATTTTGGCCGATTTTCACAATTAAGGGTAAACTTTTGGCTATCATTCCGAGTTTGTTATGATTCGTATGTATTCTCTAAGTATCCGAAAATTCGATACAAGTGTTTTGCTTTGACCATTCGGATTAAATTCCGATATAAGTGTTTTGATATAAGCATTCGGTAAGTATTTTGATATAAGTATTACTTTTAGCATTCGACATGAATATTCCGATATAAGTATTGGTAAAAGTATTTTGATTTGGATATGTAATCGTATATAAGGATCCTCGATGCGAGTAATGCGGTATGAATAATTTGCTACGAACATTCGATAGGAACATCTTCTCGTAACTCGATGTTTTGGTTGTCGGACGACGGGGAGTATGATTGTTCTATTGAGTCTTCGTATGTTGGTAAGTGTGTGTGTGTCCATTCGGATATAAATATGGTTTCGGATTTCGATGTGTGTGTATGTGTATATGTGTATGTGCATGTGTATATATTGACCGGATACTTGGTCGCGGCATGTGTGATATTGTCCGCCGGATACTTGACCTGATATGACATGACGTATTCGGATTCTTGGCCGCGGCATGTGTATGTGTGATATTGTCAATGATACTTGACCGCATATTGACATGACCGCTGGATTCTTGGCCGCGGTATGTGTGTGTTGTGTTGACCGCCGGGTATTTGGCCGCGGTATGTGTTTGATTTGTATATATGATTTTGTATTATCGATATGTCGGCTCCTATGATATGTTGATTATCCTAGTTTTCTTCGAACCCCTATGCTTATGATTTGGATGCCGATGTAAGTACGTTGGTATTCGAACTAATTATGCTACGGTACACTTTACTTCGTCTTACGTATTTTTCTGGACGCATTCTTTTCTTTCTTTGCGTTTCGTGCCGCGCAACTCGATGTTTTGGTTACAAGATGTTCACCGGGTTGCGGCTCCACTTGCTCCCGGAGTGTTGCCGAGTATGATATGCTTTCCGGATGGATGTTAGAGACTTTGCGATAGCGTCGTGGGTATTGGTTGTCGTGTGTGCAGCCGACGTGTCATTTTGTGCATGATACGAGGTCTATAGGTTCGGATTTTGTATGATTTGAAAGCATAAAAAGAATATTTCGAAAGTCGTAGTAAGTATATCATCTTTATTAATTTAGAAAGTAAAGGGTGCCATGTGTAATAAGAGCGGCGGGTTCGCTCGGCTGGTATATCGGTGCCGTCACACCACCCAATAACAGGTTAGGGTGTGACGTGAATATGTGTGATCTCAACTTACCCCTAGGACCGTGATAAAGTGGTCGCGGTGAGGTGGACGCGATCGGTCAAAGCATTGACGCACCCGATTTTATTAGAGTTTCAAGGTTAAGCGTGCTGAAGTGAGAGAAATGTTAGAATGGGTGACCCCCTGGGAAGTTTTCTGAAAAGCCTTACAAATTCAGACGTAAGAAGCAAATGGGAAGCTAAATTAATCTAAGGTAAATTAGAACCTGCGGAGTGAGCAGAAGCCTTAAGAGGTCGTGTAGGACGGGGCGGATCAGGTCGGTGAAGAGAAGGAGTTAGCGGAAAGAGGAAATAAGAAGGAAGCGAGACAACAGTGTAGTAATAGGTTATGACGTGTATAACTGAGGACACAGGTACCATAAGTGATGGGATTGTGAAAGGCCAAGTTATAGAAAGACGAGAAACAAGGCAGAATGAAGGCTAGAAAGTGACTGGTATGATACGGATAAACGTGGACGAACAGAATACGTTTTGAAAATGAGAAGGGTTACGTAGGAGTAGTGTGTTCCGAATGACACAGAAGTAACATAAGATTCCTCGTGTGCGGAATAAGAGATAGACACAAACGGAGGCAATGACAAGAGGATACCAAAGGAAGTGCCCGAGATAGGGTGGGATAAAGATAATATCCCAAGAGAACTTTGGATACTTATGTGTGTATGATGGGGCGAAGTATAAATGGATAATGGTATAAGTACACCCCTAAAGGGGGGAAGCGGGCGAGAGAAATGCAAGGATAAGATAGAAACGATTGACACGGTAATGTGTTAGATATGTATACCTGAGCTATAAATGAGACCCCTTACTGAAATAAGTTAGTAAGATCGAAAAACCAACAATGAGTGGATAAGAGTCGGGTATTTAAGGCGAAGCAGAGAAGTTTTGCAGAGACTTTGAATGGCATGATGCTAAGAAGTGGACGTGTATGAGAAAAGAGACAAGAAGACGGTATGTTTTAAGGAATAGGATGCTATCTATGATTTAAGGCCAAGATGTTGGAAATGCTATTGCAACTTGTAAATAATAAAGAGGGAATAAAAACCCTTTATGGTAGGAAGTGAGGAAAAAGGAAGGGAAAGAAATATGACAAAATAGGACGAGCTTTTGGAACGAACAAGATATGTACACCCGGTGACCATGTCTAAGATTGAACAATAGGATCCTCCGTCGATGGAGTATGCTAAGAATAAGACTAAGTATTTGATAAGAAGAGTAAAGGCTTAGTAAGGACAAAGTCATATTTGCACTTGTGTTTAAGCAATTACTAAAATAGCATTAGCGGCGAGGACGGACGTGGCGATGTGGGTGAAGCTAAGGAACAATGATAGGTAAGACAAGAGAAGAACAGAACATGAGGATTAGTAAAGCGGCGGCGAGGTATTTCTTGGGCTAATCAACACCTTCGGCGAAGAATAATGTGTATAATAGGAGAGTAAATCTCTCGAGCCTAAATTGGTAATACACGAAGGCAAAGAAGTGGAAGAGAAGTGGATTGCGGATTGATGAAGGAATTAAGTAAGGATGAGAGGAGACATATGTTTTAGTAATAAAGGAAACCGAACCCCCCCATGAGGAAAAAGGGATAGTACAGAAAAAGGGATAGTACACCCGGTAATTTCGATACAATAGGATCCGTTGAGTTAGCTGAACATTCGAGTGTTACAATTATAAGGGTCCGAGTTCGTGTGACGGAACAATGGGGGGAGAACCCGGATGTTAAGTAATCTAAATCCCTAAATTTTGTACAATGAGGATAGTAATAAAGGAACCCCCCCCCAAAGATCTCAGAATTTACGCCACCCGGAGGAAATGTTCTAAAGACAAGGATGTTATATCCCGTTTTTGTACAATGGATATTCCGAGTGAATTAAAGTTAAGGACAAGGCTATATTTTTTTCGGTTTTGTTAAAGAATGCATAAGTTGCGTATTCATCCTTTTATTGGTATGGAGCATTAAAGGGAAAATTTGGAATGAGGAAAATGAGAGGCTAGGAGTTGCAAAAAATTATTTCATGAAAAGGCCATGAGTGGCCATGTGGCCGTGGGGCCCGTGAGTCCCACCCATGACTTGGCCCAATTACCTTATGCCATGAAATGTATATGTGTTCACTTCATATTTGTGGGAGTTATATGTATATATATATATACAAAGATGACCATGTAAGACTAGAATTCATCTTTTACAATTCAAGAAAATTCTAGAAAATTGGAGAAAAGAAAAAAAAAAAAAAAAAAAAGAGAAAAAGAAAGATCATGACCGGCCATGTGCATGTAATATATATATATATATATATATATATATATATATATATAAGTGACAACACCACAAGGCACAACTCATCATTCTTCATCCTAGAAAATTCAAGAAACAAAAAAAAAGGGGGGGAGAGGCATTCGGCTAAGGGGAGTGGCCGAATATGGCCCCCAAGTGTTGATCAAGAAAAATTATTTCCTTCAAGCTTTTCTACTAATTGGAAGGTCCTCTACAACGTGGAGTAGTTGTTGGAACAAGAAAACCGTTCGTTCTTGCGATCCTTCACCCTAGCCGAGTGAAGAAAGTTGAGCAAAGAAGGTGAGGTTTAATCTTCTTTACATGGTTTATAGGTTTTTGTGCTTGTTGTGATATGTAGAAGTGAATGAAGCCATGAAGTTATGTTGTGGAAGTTTGGCCGTGTAAGTGTGTATGGTGTAGGAAAAATGAATTAATGTTATTTAGTATTCTAGTTGATGTTGTTGTGGATTTTATGTTGTAAAATGAAGGTTTAATGGTTCAAGATTGAAGTTGTAATCGTGTGGGCCGGTTGGAGGCTAATGTGATTCTAATATGCTTTCTTGAATTTAAGGAAATAATGTTGTAAACGTGTGGATTGTTAATGGAGATTATGAGTTTTGGAAGAAAGGACAATGTTATGGTTGTCATGTTGAGTTGGGAAGGTTTCGGGTACTATGGTATATTGGATGGGTTGTTGTAAATAATGTGCGGATTGTTTGAAGCATTCTTGAATTTTGTTTGAATGGTTTCGGATTAATATTTGAATGTGTAAGCGTCGATGTTGGCTTGAATGTATGTAGTTAAATTGAACATAATTGGAATGTTGAAGAATGTGTGGAGAAAAGTTGTTAGTGTTAGAATGCGCCTCGGAATTATTATTAATGTTTTTTATAAGGTTGTTGGTATTGTTGTTGATGACTTTGGCCGAGTTGAATTCTCGGGGTGGTTGAATTTATAGGGGAGATGCGCCCAATTTACGTAAATGAGTGATGGCTTGGAAGTGGATTCTTAAGTGTTTATGACTAATGGTTAATGCCTTATGACGTTGCTGTAGATTGTTGGAAGCCCGAGACTTAAGTCTGACTAGCGTAGGGAGCAAACAAGGTATGTAAAGCTCAACCTTTCTTTTCTGGCATGTCTTAGTTAGAAGTAAGTTATGACACGAGCCTCGAGGTAACTCTATTCTTGCGATCCGAGCATGTCTATGATTCTTATTTGTTTCTTGATATCCGTATTCGTAATGTAGTCGAATTATGGCTCTTATGTGTTTTGCATGACTAAATTTCAAAAGTTGCATGAAAGTTTTGTTTTCAAAAAATTTTGTTTCTAGACGATTCGAAACTACGAACGTCCGTAACTTTCCCTGCGAAGGGCTCGGATCGCTTCGATATGTTCGTGGGAAGTCCTAAAGTGAATAAGGTTCGTAACTTTCATAGGCGGGCCCGGATTGGGTTGACGCTCGCCCGTGGGTCCCGCGACTTTCTATGTTTGGTTCTAACGACCTATTTTTGAAAGAACTTAATATGACTATTTTTCCGACCCCGAATATGATTATATACTTATCTATTGAGTCTGAAATGATGATTCGTATACTTATGATTCCGATACGTTGCTATGATTTCTAAAATTCCGTTTGATATGTTTCCGAGTAACGTCCGAAAGACTTTTTGATATAACTTTTGTCCCGACTTTCAAATGACGATCCGTTTGTACTATTTCATTGAGTCTCGGAAATGATTTATGTGCATATGGTTTCTCACTACTACGCTCGTGCATGCCTCGGTGCATCTTTCACCGAGTCCGGTCCGGTACGTATTCATGCAACTCCCCTGCATTGTTCACCGAGTCCCTCACTAGAGGGCCGGGTACGCTATATATATATATATATGATGATATGATGATGTGATGAGATGGGGATGGCGGCCAGGATGGCATATGATGATTCTGTTCACCGAGTCCCTCACTAGAGGGCCGGGTACGGTATATATATATATGTATATATGCATGCATACATGATTATGATATGATTTTACTCACCGAGTCCTCACTAGAGGGCTGGGTACGGTATATATGTACGATGATATGATGACATGATTATGATATGATTTCACTTACCGATATATGTATATGCATGATAAATGTTTTAAGAGGCAAGTCTTATGATTTTTCTGGTCATGGTACTTGTTTCTGTAATTCCTACTTCGATTATGACCCTGTTTTCTGTACTCCATGCTTTACATACTCAGTACATATTCCGTACTGACCCCCTTTCTTCGGGGGCTGCGTTTCATGCCGCGCAGGTACACCCAGATGAGCTGAAGATATTAGTAGAAGATGTTCCAGCGGGATTGGCGAGCTCCATTTTCTCCGGAGTGCTGCCGAGTCAGCGTATTATGTTATGGTATCATGTTCCATGTTAGAGACTTTGCAGACAGAGTCATGTGTATAGTATGTCATGTTATACCCCGTACTTTGTACGTTGGAATATTCTAAGTTGGTTGCGACAAGTCATGGACAAGATTTTTAATTTTTGGTTTTGTTGATTTTTGGTTTAATGCACAAGTTGCATATTCATCTTTTCATTGGTATGGAATGTTGAGGGTAAATTTGGAATAAGAAAAATATGGGGTTAAAAGTGAATTATGAAAAGTTAGTCATTTTTCATGAAATTAAGGGCTAGAAGTGAAATAAGTATTTCATGAAAATAGTCAAAAATAGCCAAGTGGCCATGGGGACATATGGGCCCCACCCATGGTTGGCCAATGTTTTCATGCCATGAAATGGCACATGTGTACACCATATATTTGTGGGGTTTTTTATATATATTGAGAATGGATGAATAGCAACATATGATTCATCTTTTCCAATTCAAGAAATTTCAAGAAACTTGGAGGAAAAACTAGGAGGGTCATTCGGCCAAGGTGGAGAAAAAATGAAGATAAAAAATCTTCATCAAAAAAATTATTTCTTCTAGGTTTTCCACTATTTGAAAGGTCCTAAACAACATGAAGTGGTTGTTGGAGCAAACAAATCCCTTGTTCATGCAATTCCCAACCCTAGCCAAGTGAAGAACAAAGTGGAAAGGGTGAGTTTTAATCCTCTTTTTAATATGTTATGAATGGTTTGTGTATGTTGTGGAGTGTGAAAATGGATGAAATTCATGAATATGTAGTGTTGTTGTTATAGCCGTGTATGTGTGGTGTGTGGCCGTGTGTATGTGGTATTGTGTAGGAGTGGTAAATTAATTGTATCTAACATGTTTGGGTGTTGTCGTAATGTGTGAAAATGGATGGAAATCATGAAAGTTGTGGGTTGGTTGGGGTGGCCGAATATGGGTTGTGTTGTTTGGCAAAGAATGAACAAATTTTATTTAGTGTAATTTGGTTGTTGTGTTGTGGATTATGTGATGAAAATGAAGGTATTGGATGATACAAGTTGAAGTTGGGATCATTTGTAAGCTAATGTAGAAGTTAGTATATTGATAACATGGTTTCTTATTTACATGGATGATATTGTAATATGTGGTTGTTGATATAGTTGATGAGTTTGAAAGAAAGAAATGTGTTGTTGTTGCCTTATTGAAATTTTGGAGGTTTTCGGGTGAAGTAGAGCATTAATTGGGTTGTTTGAAAAATTGTGCGAATTGGCTAAAGTGTCCTTGAATATTGTTTGGATGACCTCGGATTAGTAATTGAACGTATGAGCGTTGATGTTGGTTAGAATTTAAGTAGTTAAATTGAATATGATGGAATGTTGTCGAATTGTGTGGAAGAGAGTTACTAATGTTAGAATGCGTTTTGAATTCATTATTGATGTTGTTGGAATGGTTGTTGGTATTGTTGTTGATAATATTGACCTAGTTGAATTCTCGGGGTTGTTGAACTTATAGGGAAAATGCTACCCAAATTTCTGTAAATAAAGTGATGGTTTGGGATTGGATTACTAAGTGCTTATGACTAATGCTTGGTGTCTAACGACGATATTGTAGATTTTGAGAAGCCGAGGCCTAAGTTCGGAATAGCTTAGAAAGCGGACGAGGTATGTAAAGCTTACCTTTCTTTCTTTTGGCATGTCCTAGACGCAAGTAAGTTATGATATGTTATGAGCCTCGGGGGTAATTCTATTCGTTAAGTCCGAGCATGGTTATGATTCATATTTGCCTCTTGATGTTGGCATCCTTAATGTGGTCAAGCTATGGACCGTATGTCTTTGATACAATTGGATTTGAAATGCTATGTATACGATTTGTTCCGAAAGGATCTTATGTCTACAAATGTCCGTAACTTTCATAAACAGAACCGGATTGCTTTGATAAACTCGTAAACGATTTTTATTTTTTTCTTGATATTCGTATTCTTAATGTAGTCGAATTATGATCCTATTGTCTTTTGTATGACTAAATTTCAAAAGTTGCATAAAAGTTTTGTTTTCAAAAAGAGTTTTGTTCCTAAATGATTCTGAAACTACGAACGACCGTAACTTTCAAGCAAGGGCTCGGATCGCTTTGATATCTTCGCAAATGATTTCATGACGGGTAATGACTTTAATTTTCATAGGCGGGCCCGGATTGGGTTGACGCCCGTCCGTGGGTCCCGCGACTTTTCTATGTTTGGTTCTAACGACCTATTTTTGAAAGAATTTAATATGACTATCTTTTCGACCCCCGAGTATGATTACTTATTTATCTGTTGAGTCTGAAATGAGGATTTTTGTGCATGTGATTTTGATACGTGACTATGGCTTCTGAAGTTCGGTTTGATATGTTCCCGAGTAATATTCGGAAGAAAATCTGATTTGGCTATTATCTTGGTTTGTAAATAATAGTTCGCTTTGATTATGCTGTTGGATCTTTGTAAGTGTTTTGTATTGCATGTGATTTCCCACGATTCTGCTCGTGCATTCTGTTATTACCTCTTTCGCCGAGTCCCGGGCCGGTATGTTATCGTGCGCACTATTCCGAAGTATGATGTGATTCCGAAGTATGATGTGTTTTCCGAAGTATGATGTGATATGATATATGATGTGATACGGAGTATGATGTGTTCGGAGGTATACAATATTCCGAAGTATGATGTGTTGTGGCGCCCAGATGGAGTGGCGACCACGTTCTGTCCGTCGGGTCCCATTACGGACCGTATGTGATATGATATGATATGTGATGATCTGATGATACGATATGATATGTGATATGATATGTGATAATATGACGATATGATTTGATTTACCGAGTCCCTCACTAGAGGGCTGGGTACGGTATGTTTATGACTATTATATTATATGTGGATCGGGCCGTACGTTCCTCGGCATTATTATATTATATATGGATCGGGCCATACATTCCTCGGCATTATTATATTATATATGGATCGGGTCGTACGTTCCTCGGCATTATCGTATTATTTATGGTTCGGGCCGTACGTTCCTCGGCATTCGGTTAATGTCGGCCTCATATGATATGTTTGATTTTCCATATGTATGAGAGCAAAATGTTTTTCAAAAGAAAGCGAAGCATTTTGGTATTCGATTATCATATTTGTCTTCCGTACCTCTTATGTATGATTTGTATGTTGGATGCAAGCACTTTGGTAATCGCTATTGTGCACTTTCGTACTCCCCGACTTCGGTTATGACTTCGTTTTGTACTTCCGCTTGCATACTCGCACACATTAGTTAAGGGTGTCAAGTGGGCCGGGCCGGGCCGGGCCGGCCATTTTGGGCCACAGGGGCGGGTCGGGGCGGGCCGTAAGGGGGCCGGGGGGGGTCGGGCTTGAAGAGGGAAAAGGGTGTCCAGCCCAGCCCAGCCCACCCCGGATAGGGGCTACACCTCGGGCTAACCGGGCCGGGCCGGGTTATAGTTAGTGGGCCGGGCTTTTTTTTTTTTTTTTTTTTTTTTTAAAGTTCTAATACAAAAATAGACATTTACATTTACTAATAATAATAAAATTAACATTTAAATCTAATGATAAAATTGCTAAATTAAAAAAAAAGTTTAGCCGTCAAATTCAAAAGCTAGCCGTTGTAAATTTAAAAAACTAGTCATTGCTAATTTTATTTGAACCTAAATTTATGAATAACTTCACTTTGGTCATATTTTCAAACTATAAATACCCCTCCATTCTTCTTCATTTTCACACAATTTTTCCACAATTATCTCTTTATCTAAATTTGTTATTCAACTAGTGTACATTACTTCACCTCCACCTTCTTCTCGAGTTCGAAGATCAACTTCAAGTGCGGTATGGATGCATTTTGAGCGAGTAAATGAGGAACATGTTAAATGTCAACATTGTGGTGACATATATCTCCACAAGTCTGGAGCGTCGGGTATTATCCTATTAGGGGTGGGGGGTGGAGGGGGTACCCGGGGTGTTGCGTAGACACTTGTGAAAAGGCATGAAATTGAACTCCTAATGATTTATCAAAGGTATATTTGTTGAGATAAGTACTACCACAATCTAATACATACTATATATAAATGTATCAAAGGTATATTTGTTGAAAAACAAGATTGTCTAGCTTTAAAATACAATTTTAAAGAAAACTAAAGTGCTCCGTAAAAAGAGACTCCCTAATTTATTGGAATATAATGTTTTTAAAATACTTATTATTAAATAAATGTAGTACTTATCTTTTTTTTTTTTTTTTTTTTAATTTGAAGTGGGGTCAAGGGGCGGGGTGCCATGCTCGGCCATCAGCGGCTACTGGTGGGTCGGGGCTGGTGGTGTCCCACCTTGTCCGCCCAGCCCCCCTAATAAAGCCCACCTAGCCCAGCCCTTACACCTTTTAGTGGGTTTGGGCCGGGCCGGTGGTGGGCCGGGTTTTACCGGGCCGGGTTCGGGCTGGCCCCGCCTTGGACACCCCCTTACATTCCATACTGACCCCCTTTCGGGGGGGCGCGTTTCATGTCGCGCGGTACCCACGATGAGTAGATGATGTTAGCGGGAGATGTTCCCGGGGATCGGCAGCCCCATTTCTCCGGAGGCCGCCGAGCCGAGTGCTTTTGTATGGTATCCGGAGTTATGGTAGAGACTTTGCGACATGTCTGTAGCCCTCGTGTATATGTCGATTTTGTAAGCGGCTATGTAAGCCGATGTATTATGCATTATGCTACGAACTTCATATGTTTACAGATTTCATACGGTGCTAGTTTTATTTGATCTGACAAAGATGAAAGGCATGTTTGTTTTCGAAGAAAAATTTTCATTATGTACTTGTGTCATGTTCTGCGGGCCCAGTTCGGTTATGAGTATTACGAGAGTCAGTGGGTTCGCTCGGCCCTAAATAAGGGTCGGGTGCCCATCACACCCTATCGGATTAAGGGTGTGACATGTCAGTTTGTAAGCGGCTCCATAAGCCGATGTATTGTTACGCATTATTTTACAGATTTCATACGATTATAGACTTCGTTTGATTTGAAAAAGTATGAAAAGCATATTTGATTTCCGAAAACCTTTCATGATGTATTTATGTTATGATCTAAGGGCCCAGTATGATTTGAGTATTACGAAAGTCAGCGGGTTCGCTCGGCCCTAGGTAAGGGTCGGGTGCCCATCACACCCTATCGGATTAAGGGTGTGACACCATCTCTTTTACCCTTACATTCCAAATGTTTACCCAAAGATAACTGTGCCGCTAGTGAACCTAATGGTTGTGTTCCTTTCTAAGGCCAGTTATATCATTATCCGAAATACGTATATACGTAATGTTTCTTGACCATTTATTATCCTTCGCAGTCCAGTTACACTTATGGCAAACTTATAATCCGAGTTCAACTAATTTCATAGCTCGCAACATCTTTGAGCTCCTGCTACAACTTTTTCTTTACTTCCTTCCCTCACATCTATCAATACAATCCCAGAAGCATAGGACTACGACAACTCTTCTATTATGACTCTCTTGTAACGCAAGTATACTTATCTTCGATTTCCTTGTATCGGCGATCGTTTCGTCACCGTTAGTCCTCGTTGGCTTCCGGTGGCCTTCTTACAATTGTAGTTGGGCATAGCTTCACGTTGACGGTTCATATTATTCCATACGCTATCATGTTTCGATAATTAGTGGTCCATGAACTACTTGCTAATATCCGTGAACTCTTTTATTTCCATTCATATGAGCAAATTTTTCTTTCTTTCCTTCAAAAATTTCAAAACTACCAATCGTTGTTCCTTTTATTACAATTGTCATTGTCATCCCAAGTGTCCTTTGGGTTCGTCATCCTCTCTAACACCCTTTGTAAATTTAGCTTAGAGACCTTTTTTGCTCTTTTCATTACCCTTTAGGGCATGTCACTGCATATTTAGGTATGGTGTAATTTTGCCCGATACGAGGGATTCAAATCATGGTCTAAAAATATCATAGTTCATCTTGGCGTAAAGTGCTCTCTTGAGTTATCGCTTCCCTCTTGGAGGTTTCACTCACTCATGTTTCTTACTTTTCACTTTTTCTGACATTTTGATCTCCTTACCTTCCATCTACTCACTTTCTTTCGTTTCCAGATGTCATTACATTAAAGCTCTCCAATCCTAACCTGTAGTGAAAATAGCATCAGCTTACCTTGTGACATTTGTACCATTTATTATTATTTTTTTGTATTTTCACTTGAACTTTGTTACCCTGTTCGATTAATGCCTTCCATATACCGCAATGTTGGTTGCCGGGATACACATACCCGCTGATATAGCCACGTATGGGATATCATATGCATACGTATATATATAATTACTACCATCTCGGTTACAAAATATTTCCAAACGCTATTCAAACTCACCCTAATTCTAGAGTTGTGATGCACCTTCTTTCTCTTCACCGGTCTAGTCCGCCTCATCCTATGCGACCTTTTAAGGTTTCCAACCACTCCGCATACTCCAATTTCCCTTAGGCTACTCTAGCTTCTCCTTGCATTTCCTTAGCTCATCTAGCTTCATAGCTCCCTATTACTTTTCGATTGCCCCACTGTCGGGTGTCATAATTCCTCCAATACCTTGGTCCGTCTTTGTGCTCGTACTCAAGCTTACTTGCTTCCCGTCTTAAAGGTTTTACCTTATGGTGTTGTACTTTATTGCCATTCTCGATCGGGATTTATGGGGATACTCGAAATAGTGATGTGCCCAACTATCTGTCTAGTCGGAATAGTACTTTTGATTCCAATAACTGATGCCCGATGTCCACTTGTAGCGTCGTCTTTATTTTATCATCCCATATCAACGTGTCCTATACTTTCCCTTTAATCAATCTGTAGCAATCATAGACGTATAATCTTTGTTATCTCGTAAATCCTTGGTCCCCGTCCTTAAATTTTAGGAAAATTTTGACAGAATTTCCCCTATATTTCTTACTATCCAAACCTGCACGCAGCCCAGAAAATACATGCAATGCCTCACAGGGCCCTTAATATCGAACGAAAATGCAAAGATGACGAAACTTACCTCATGCGTCATAACTCGGAATATACTTGAACTTTTATCAATCGTCCTTGTATATTTTCCTGGTCACTTTATCGTCCATTCATTGGCTATATATTTCAATAATACTTGCAACAGTCTTACCATATCTGACTTATAATCCTTTTTACCATTACTTGCCTTTGTACTGATTCCTTCAACTTCTGTCGTCTGCAATCTTACAACTGAACTTATCATTAAATTATACATGTAACTAATTCCCCCTGCTTTACTATACAATCAGCTTATCTTGATTTTGACCAATTTATTCTCATAGAAGATGCACATCTTGATGACGTAATTTCAACAAAGTGACTTACCTCTGTAATCCCAATATCATCATCCTCTTCCTTTGTCAACACCATTCTTCCACTGAAATTAAGGCTTAGTACAAGGAATTTCATTTCCTATAACTTGGCTCTCGTCGCACGATCTAAGATAGAAAGAAAGGTCAATGATTCCTAAATGCCCTGCAGCCTCCTATTTATAAGTGTGGCCGGCTTCACACCCATAAACAGGACTCTGCTAGACACGGCTTGCAGACAACCCTAGGACAGAACTGCTCTGATACCAATTTGTCACACCCCACCCTTGGTAAGGCGTGATTGGCACCCGGCACCTTACGGAAACCGAGCGAACCAAATTATAACTTGTATTCTCTATCTCTCGAATTACAAAATAAGGCTAAGGCTAGATATGAACGTAATATCATGTATAGATATATGTCCAATGGACCCCTAACGCCAATATAACGACCGACAGAACATAACGAAGCTATACACAGGAACTGTCTGCAAAGCCTCTATGAACATGACTGAAGTATTCCAATCGGGACAGGGCCCCGACATGCCCTGAACAAAAATCATACAAACATATATATATATCCAGACTCGGCAGCGCTCCAGGAAGAAGTGGAGCTCACCAATCATAACTGGTACCTGAAGGCAGCCTACGATGAAAGATCCCCGTCTTGTCTATCCCCACCTGCGGGCATGAATGCAGCGTCCACAAGAAGCGACGTCAGAACGAATAATGTACTGAGTATGTAAGGCATGAATAGTAGCATAGTAAGCGATACCGAACATGGAAAATAATATAATGAACGTATGAAGATAAAGTAATATAAAAGAGATCAACCTGTGCCTCTGAATGCCCTTTTAAGGCGAATGTCGTGCATGCTTAGCTTTTAAAAAAGACTTTTCCATATATTTAAGGCACGGTAATATATATAGCATCTTGCCCGGCCATTAAGGCACGGTGTTATCTTATATATATATATATGCAATCGTATTATCTTGCCCAGCCGTATAGGCACGGTGTTATCTTACCTGGCCATATAGGAGCGGTGTTTTCTTGCCCGGCCATATAGGCGCGGTGTTATCTTGCCCGTCCATATAGGTGCGGTGTCATCCCCAGCTGATCAGTGGGAGTGCAATGCATACATACATACATATACATAAAAATGCATAAATGAAATCAACATCATCATTATCACTATATCCTTCCTTAGAAGATCAACTATCTTAAGGTGAAGTCGACGATGTCATGGGAGTCTCGAGAATCATGAACTTAGATAGCATTAGAAATAGAATCGTCATGGCTACATCTCACCTCGAAAGAACAAGTATTATGAGATGAGATCAATCACCAAGAATAGTCTCAAGATCATGAATAAGCTCAATAATACCGTAAGGATCATGAGATTCATAGACTTCTAGCATTTGTGGAAACAAGGAGATTATGGATATGGCACAAAGGTTTATAACAAAAGAATCATGCCTTTAGAAAGAAAGAGTTTAGCCTTAACATACCTTTTTGGTTGTCTTATCTTTAACCACTCAACGTTTGTCTTAATAATTCAAATAAATCTTTCTGGAATCTGTCAAAATTTCGGCAGCATCTCCTCTGTTTATATACCTAGCCCAACATCGCAATTCAGCAACCAATAACAACAACATCAATACCAACATCAATAACAACATTGGTAACATCAAAGTATTCCATCAAACACCTCACACGGTGTTTATCCCATTTCTCCTTTCACAAATTCGCTACGCCATTATTTAACGGCTTTATCTCCATAAATAAGCGTTAAATAATAACAAAAGAGAAAGATTCATATATTTTTCTTGTTAAGACAGCAATATCCTCAATATCCACGCTAAAATCCACCGCAAAACAATACTAGAATCACAACCATGCGTTACCCTGACCTAAACTACTACTCCGCTACTTGAAAATTGCTCACTTTTTGATTTCCTTACTCTCTCTCTCTCTTCCAATTTCTAGAAATTTCTAGCAAAATCTGATGAAAAAGGGGTTATGTTAAATTCGGGTCGGGTTCACTGTAGCATTTTACTGTAGCAGTCGGTCCTGTAGCAGTACTGTAGCACGCTTTTTAGCTCTGTCAATTGAACTTGTAACATCCATAATTCTCTACTCCGATATCCTACCGATGAGCGGTTTATTGCGTTGGGAACTAGACTTGACGAACTTGATTTTAGGCTTTTGTTTCACTTCAAAACACTTCATATGCTAAGAGATATTCGTCCCCCAAGTTGGACGAAAATTTTCACACAAAACATTGCCCATCCTTTCTCCAAAGTCGTACTACTCCAATTCTTCCACTCATTTCCTTATAAAACCTTACTATATACCTACATCCTTCACTCATTAAATATACTTAATAATGCTCGCTCCTTATATTCTAAAGTGGTTTTACTTAACCCTAACTCAACGTACTTATGTTTCAAATTTGATAAGTGCTCTTCGAAGATAGGGCGTGTAACAACGGGAATGTTGACTTTTTATTTAGTTGGACCGAGCCCTAAAGCAGGGCTGCCTACGTATCCTACCGAAACAAGAATCAGGTCGAACGTAGTTCAAGAAACTGCATTTGTTGTATTTTTTCTCTTATTATTTTTTTGCGTGCTTTTGTTTTCTACTTTCTATATTTTTTCTCTTTTTTTTTCTTCTTCCTTTTCTTTTTGACGCTTTTCTGACTATTTTGATTCCATAAGAGGGGTATGAAAGAAAATAAAACTAAGGCTCCAAAGGGATAGCAAAGGATGACACATTGTTCAGATAGTAGAATGAAATGCCTTCATCATATCGATTCTTCAAAATACCAACTCAAAACATGCTCAAAATCGATCTTTTCCTGAATGTGAAGGCAATTTTTTTGTTTCCCTTGGAACTCCATTATGTTACATGTTAGAACCCGTAATTTTGTACATTGGAACAATCCGGAGTAATTATGACAAGTTAAGGACAAAACTGTTCCGGGATGCAAGGTCGGGACTTTTGACCTTCGATTTTATTTTGAGATATAAGTTGTGCATGAATTTGTTGGTATGGAATAATTAGGAGAATTTGGGACCAAAAGTGGAATTATTGGAAGTATGAAATTCATGAAAATTGGCCATGTTAGCCATGTGTCTTGAATTGGTCCCACACACTTTGTGGACAATTTTAATTGGTCCAACACATGTGTGTGGGCCATGGACACTTGGGCAATTTATGTGGAAGTTTAAAAGATGACTTTTAAGTCATCTTTCACTCATTTACAACACTTGGAAAAAAAATAGAAGTGGAAGAACACCATTGAGGGTGCTCTCGGCCAAGAAGAGAAGAGAAAAAAAAAAAAAAACCAACTTCCATTCAAGCTCTTCTAAAATTAATTCCTTGGTGTAAACCCACTATATTGAGGTCCCTAAGTAGCGTGGAAGCATCTTTGGAGCGATCAATCCATTATTTTTCATCTTTTGGAAACCCTAGGCTATTGGAAAGTTGAAGAAGAAAGGTAAGAATTCATTATGCTTATGTATTGTGAAGGTTGTATGCTTGTTGTAGTATGTTAAATTGGATGAATATCATGAAAAATATTATGTTTGATATGAGTGGTGTGTAAGGGGTGTCATCCGTGCAAATGGGTGTTTGCTAGGTTGTGTTGAAATTATGAATTAATGCCTAGTTAGTTTATTATGATCATTGTAAGGTGAAGAACGATTGAGAATCATCCATATATGTATATGTGTAGTGTTGGTCGAAATGGGTCACATTATATGTCAATGAACGAATGAATATCGCTTAATGTTTTAGTCGTCGTCGCTATGAATTCTATGTTAGAAATGGATGTTTAGTGACTCAAAATGATATGGTGATTGTTGCGGACTGATTTTGAGATTTTTGTACATTTAATGTAAATTATATATTGATGATAATGGCCTTGTTAGAATGTGAATTGTGGATACAAATCATGATTTGAGAATGAGGAATGTGAAAAGTGAGGCTCTCGAGTTTGGGGCTGAATTCGGCCAAGTTGGAGAAAAATTTGGATTGTTGGAAATGTTGTATGAATTGCTTAGAATGTCTTTAAATATTGTTGGTATGGGTTCGGGTTAGTATGTGAATGTATAAGCGTCGACGTTGGCTTGAATGCAAGTCGTCGAAGTGAATTTGTGTAAGTTGTTGAATAATGGAAAAGGAAGTTATTGTTGTTGTATTGTTTTCCGGATTGGTTGTTGATGTTGCTAGGTTGGTTAGTCTTGTTGTTGTTGATTGTTTTGGCCGAGTTGAATTCTCGGGGTAGCCTATTTACAGGGGAAATCTTTGCTTAAATTTCTGTAGAATTAAGGACGAAATTGGAATTTAATGCCCAAAAAGTCTTTAGCTAATGTTTGGCATTTTATGGTTTGTTTATAGATCGTGGGCAGCCCGAATCATAGGTGGTATTTAGCTTGAGTTCGGGTCATTTTGGAGAGCGTTTGAGGTATGTAAAGTAACCTTTTCTTTTGGCATGCCTTAGTAAAATAGGCTATGATACGAGCCTCTAGGAAACTCTATTCTCGAAATCCGAGCTTGTCTATGATTCGCATTTGTTTCCTTGGTATTCTTATGCTAATATGCCATAACATTGGTCCTTATATCCTTGGAATTCATAAGTTGTAAAGGTTATGTGAAAGCTGATTTTTTTGGAAAGAATGTATTCTTTAACGATTCAAAAACTACAAACGCCCATAACTTTCTCAGAAAAGCTCGGATTGCTTTGAAATTTTCGTAGGAGTTTGCATGATATAGAATGAGTATGTTTTTCATAGGCGGGCTCAGTTCGGGTCTATACTCGTCCGTGGGTCCCGCGACGCCCTTTTATGTAATATCGATAACTTTTGAAAGAAAATGTTGTAATTATTGTTTCGATTTCCAATATGACTATTTTACTTATCTTTTGGATTATGACAATGATTTTATGCATATGATTTTTATACGTAACTATGATTTCAAAAAAAGTTCTATTTGATCTGTTCCCGAGTGACGTTCGGAGGAAAACTTGATGTGACTATTATCCCGATTTCAAGTACGGTCAGTTACTTGTCTTTTGAGTCATAGTAATGATTCGATAACATATGATGACCTTAGATTTCACGGGCGGGCCCGGATTGGGTTGACGCTCGTCCGTGGGTCCCGCGACTTTTCTATGTTTGATTCCAACGACCTATTTTTTTTTAAAGAACTTCATGTGGCTATGATTTCAACCCCCGAGCATGATTACTTAAGCGTTGTCGAGTTTGACATGAAGATTTCTATGCATATGATTTTGGTACGTAACCATGGGTTCCGAAGTACATTATGATATGTGGTAATAGGATGATATGATGATTCTATGCACCGAGACCCTCGCTAGAGGGCGGGACACGCTATGTATATGATGATATGATGATGACATGATTCTATACACCGAGACCCTCGTAGAGGGCCGGGACACGCTATACACCGAGTCCCTCACTAGAGGGCCGGGACACGCTATATGTATGTATATATGAGACGATGATATGATCTTACTTACCGAGTCTCTCGCTAGAGGGACGGGACACGCTATATGTATACGCATGTGCAGAATGATTGTCTGATTGGTATATGATATGAACATGTATGAATTATGTTCTGAAGGTAAGTTTTGTGGTTTCTGGTTACTGTATCCATGGCTCCTACTCCTTATTTAAAGTACGATTCTGCCTATTGTATTTCTGCTTTACATGCTCAGTACATATTCCGTACTGACCCCCTTTCTTCGAAGTGCGTTTCGTGCCCGCGAGCAGGACGCACAGCTTGAGGATCCACCGGTTTAGGACACCCTCTCCTGCTATTTGAAGTGCTCCCCTAATTTCGGAGCCTACTTTTGGTATATATTCGTTCGTTGCATTGTACATATTTGTTCAGGGGTACGGCGGGGCCCTGTCCCGTCATGTGATTCTGTCTGTCTGTCTGTTTAGAGGTCTGTGGACATGTTTGTGGGATTGTGCCTACTTCTGTACGGTTGTGTTTGTATATGTTGTGTTTGGGCGATTCCATTATACGCCGCGTGTCTGTCGGCCCGTATGTATATATGTTGTTTTGTTGGCCCGTGTGGCCTTTGTTGGTATTTTACGTACGCAGGTTATTTTGGATAGTCCGTAAAACAAAACTACTTGAAATTTTTCTGGAAATAAAATAAGTTTGAATTTCTGATATAATTGTGCTTGTGTTTGCAATAATTTAATACTACTTTGATATTGGTATATGAATAGATCAATTGTTGTGATTCCGATGAAAATGTGTGTTCGGGTGCCCAGTTCGGGCACTAGTCACGGCCTACGGGGTTGGGTCGTGACATTACAATTCACCATCTGAAACTCTGAATTGATGTACAAATCTTATCGTTAGTCACAATGCATGTCATATTTATTGACTTTTTCTTTCTTTTAAAACATGATATGATGAACTAGGAGAAAAACAAAAGAAAAAATAACAAAAAAAAATAAAAAAGAACAAATGTTATTAGAGAGAAGAAGGTAAAAAAAAATATGGGGATTGAACACGACAAGCAAGATATGGTCCAAAACCCCCAATTGAGCCAATCTATTTTTGAAAGAAAATTCAAATTAAACCACAAAACACATCTTCAGCACATGGAATGATTAGTTGATGACACTTTCTATCCACTATTGAACTTGATGGTCATTTCAGAAAGCTTCAGAAGGACACTCATTAATTCGACCCTCCAACATCAGGTTGCATGAGAGTATGAGCTTGCAAGAACCCATCATCAATCAAATCTTGAATCTTTTATTTTAGTGTGATGCATTTGTTTGTTTCATAACCTTGCCCATTTGAATGGATAGCACATCTTTTATTGGGATTGCATGATTTATGTTGGCATTTGGGAATATGTCATTCTATCGGCTGTAGCAATCCTAAAGCCCTAGATTTTTCAAACAAACTAGATACGGATGCAGCTAGAGGAGGAAATGTACAGTGCCTCTTGTGGGTCGGGATGTACCTTGAAAAATTGAGTGAGATGATCAAGGTCCTTTAGAATGTCAAAAATGAGGGGAAGCATTATGGGTCAGGTGTTGGGAGTATGAATGATTGGATGGAGGTGGGTAATGATGATACGTGGGGTTTAGAGGCTCAAAGTGCGCTTGGTATGAAGATTGGGTATTTGAAGAAAAATGGTATGGAGGTTGAGAATACTGCCATGGTTGGATCTGTTGATCTCGAGGCACTGTTGGTATAACCAATGCAACTTCCTCCTTTTCCTAGTTAGATAGACTCCTTGAACCTATCTGGCCTTTTTCTGTGATCTCCTTAAGTGAAGCAAAGCTCACAACTTTACCAGGTTTAACTCCTTCTTCCACCATTTCTCCCATCTTGATTGCTTCGCTGAACGGTTTGCCCAATGCAGGGAGCAAGAACTGGTAATACACTTCTTCTTGAACTTGGAGAAAAGTCTCCACCACCTCACATTCTTTCATTGTAGGTCTTACCCTAGCAGCCTGCTCTCGCCACCTAATAGAAAATTCCCTAAAACTCTCTGTAGGCTTCTTTTTCAAATTCATCAGGGATTTTTTGTCAGGGATCATGTCTACGTTATATTGAAACTGTTGATTGAAATTTTGAGCCATGTCTTCCCAAATATTCCACTGAGAAATGTCTTGATTTTCATACCATTCTGCAGCTATTCCGGTCAAACTCTGACTAAAGTAAGCCATAAGTAACTCATTTTTGCCTCCGACTCCTCTCAACTGATGGTAGTACCTTCTTAAGTGGGCATGGGATCACCATGCCCGTCATACATATCGAACTTTGGGATTTTAAAGCCCGGAGGTAATTGGACATCAGGAAACATACACAAGTCCTTATATGACACACTCTTAAAACCTCTTAGACCTTGTAAATTTCTTAGAGATTGGTCCATGCTTTTTAGCTTCGTAGACATTTCTTCTTGTTCAGCTAGCAGGTATGATGGAGGAATATGCTGAGTTTGTGCCAATACGGAGCTGGTGGAGGGATTTTCAAAGTAACTTAAAGGGAGTGGTGGAGGAGGTTGTCCACTGATCCAAGCTCAGTACATGTCTGTCATTTGTTGCTTCAGATTTCGGACCTCATCTCTTAAACAAGATTCTTGATCTACGATTTCCATTGAAGTATCTGTAAGGGTTGGGTTTTCTTCATTGCCGGTCATGACTCCTTTTCCTTTTCAATTTTGTGTTATAATGGTTGAATGCATGATTGTTTTGGAGGAAGATGGGTAGTGGCTCAACTCCAAACTTGTCACAAGTCAACCTTTATTTAAAAAGTTTTCTGTAAGAAAGAAGGATATTAAAAATCAAAACCATGGGTCCCAATTAGGACGGTTTAAAGCTTATAGCACAGAAAATGTCATCATTTAGACCCACTCGTCGCTTTTTTCTCTTTCATTTTTCTTTTCGCTACCATGACTCGCTCTTTTCTTTCCCCATTTTTTCCTCTCTTTTTTTTTTCTTTAACTATCTTTCTCTTTTCTCTTCCTCCTTTTTTTTTTTTTGGAATTGTTTTTGATTTTTTGAATAAGGATCAAGAAGACTCTTTTCTTTTTTGAGTAAAGATCACTGAACTGAGAAGGGTTGACTATGTGTTGTCGCCCCGAAGTACGGGAATCAGGTGTGTGTAGTTCATCCCGATTAGACTGTTAAGGACACTATGAAAAACTGACACCCGACTCGAAAAGACAACTATATTATTTTTTTTGTTTTCAAAAACATGAAATATAAAGAAGAAAAATCCTTTTGGGGTTTTTTAACCTAAGAAAAACTCCAAAGAGACTAAAACCAAACCAAACACTTTTATTTTTTTTGAAATAAAGAAAGCAAAATCTTTTTGAAATTTTCATTTTTGACCACAATGCACAGGAATAAGAAAATCTCTTCTTTTTTTTCTAATAAATAAAAGAAAGGGAAAATCTTTTTTTTTTTCATTTATGAAAGGCGGTTAAACTCCTAAAGCTACGAATTTCTTTTCAACACCCACTTACAACTTTCAAGTCTTCTCATTTTCTCATTTCAAACACTCCTCCCCAAATTAGTTTGCCAAATGGCCTTTTTACCCTCAAAATGCAACAAATAACACATAGGGATGATTAATGTCTTTTTGGACCGCGGGCCCAGTTTGACATCATTTTGGGACAAGTCTCCTACAAAGGAACACGATTCTAAGGATCGAGTCCTGCTAGGTCCATGACATGATGCAAATAAGAGTGTCCTAATGGCTAACCTAGGCTGGGGCTTACTAACAAGGCTATTCGAGGAGGCACGTGGTCAATAGCGGCTGCTTTTCTTTCCACCTACTCCACACTTGAAATGCCCCCCCCCCCTTCTAAAAATTTGGACGACTCTAAAAAAGGTCGTGTACGCTTACAACATACTCCGAAACATGTTGCAGAAAGAATTGGGGGGTTATGCAAATGATGCCAGATATAAAAAGCGGTAACAGGTAATGAAACGCGATAAATAAATAAACTCAGGACATAGCAAATAACGCAAAACGTTCACCTAAGAGTTTCTAACTAAGCCAATATGAGTCATTTTTTGAAAAGTTCGAATTCTAAAAATCTCCAGCAGAGTCACCAGAGCTGTCAAACCCCTTTTTCCCACATAATCTGATTTATTTATGTTAAGTTCAAAAGGGTTTTCAAATCGAAAGTGAAAAAAAATATGTTTTGAAAAGGGATTTTATTTAGAGAAAAAGAGCCGCCACTAAGCATCGAGTTTTGGTGTGCCTAGTCACTATAAAATTAACATCCTTTTTAAAAAACAAGTTTGACTCAAAAATACTGATCATGCGGCAGAGATTCCAGTTAAGGAATTATGTTGACCGAGGGGAAACTGTGAGGCATCCCTCGAGTCCCGTTGTTTTAGTACGGTCGCCTTAATTAACCCGCATTGGCTTAAATAGAAACTCAGTCAGCTAACTCAAGCAATCACGCAAGCACGCGCATAAGAAAAGTTCGAAAATAAAGCCCGAATTATTACAACCCAAAATAAAAGAAAATGCGAGAAAATAAACCTGTACTACACTATGCTAAACTATACTAAGGTATCCCCGACATCCCGGGGTCTTCTCGATGGGCGGCCACCATTTGTAAATTTGTTTTCTTCCGGAACATCCCACTCGAGAATGAGAATATAAGATCTTGCCAAATGATAAAAAACGAAAATAATTTAAAGGGCCTAGAATTTGCCTACCGACTTAAATTATAACACCAAAGCTTTAATGAAATATTAATCTTAACTTATAAACAAACCCATTGTCCCTAATGAAATCCCCATTGTTGAATTAATTTCACCCAAAACTGCAAAATAATAATTTCATTTTCCCCAGCAATGATTTTAATTTCTATAATCACTATGCACTAACCAACCAAAAACAGTAAACCTATTTGAAACAAACAACGAGCACAAATAAGAATCATATCACCAAAATATTCAACAATTCTAAGTGTGCAATATTATAAAAATATTAATGAGAGACAGAAATGGACCTTCCAATAGAACGTAACAAACGCCGCGAAACCTTGACAGGAAAACGCGGAGCAAAAATCACAACCGAGACCTCAAATGATCAAAACAACAGTCTGTTACCCTTTTTTTCGTTTCAGATCTAAACCCAACACCTCAAACTCAATGATTTTCAGTTGTGAAGGAGGCGGGTTTGGTATTCGTTGGAAAAGAAAACAAAACATGGGACGTTGGAGTGTTCGGGTCGGGTGTTTGAGGGGTGTTTATCGACGGAATACAGCGGTTTAGTTAGTATAAGGGCTGTTTTGGGATGGTGGTGTTTATGGGTGTTTTTCGGTGGTTTTCAGTGGTGGTTTAGAAGTGGTGTTGTGGTAGTGGTTATTGGTTGGGAAGCAGAAAAATAGAGGGTGGGTGATCGGAAGAGAAGATGAAGGTGGTGACCGAAAAACGGGGCTGGTGAAAGTATTATTAATGGAAAAATGGCTGTTGATGTTGAGAACAAAGAGAAATCCCTTCCCTGTTTTTTTTCTTTATGCTCTCTGCCTCCTATATCTCGTGTGTGTGTTTTGATGATGAAGATGAAAAAAGAAAACGGGTCCTCTTTTCTTGTTTTTTTTTTGATCTGTGTGTGTATGTGAGATGAAGATGATGATGATTTTTATGCTGTGTGTTGCTCTGTGTGTGTTCTATTTGTTGAAAAATTGAGTGAAGAAGAAGAAGTGGGTTACCCCTTTTTGTTATGCCTATTTTATGTGATCTGTGTAAGATCTTTTGTTATTTTTGGGGTGAATGATAGTTATGGAAGATGACAAAATTCAAAGGTGAGGTGTCATGTTCTAGAAGGTAGGAGAAGGAATTAACAAAACAAAAAGAGATAAAGACCACATGAAGAGAAATTACATGGATAGAAAATTAGTAACATATCAACGTAATGTAATTTTTCTTTTATATAATTCAAATTGGCATAGTAGCTAACTCTTCCTAATTTTAAGATAGAAGATGCAATAGAATCAAAGAACAGGTGTAAGAATAATTTCAAAAGTAATTATTAAAAGTAACATATTTTTTTAATTTTTTATTATTTTAAAGCACCCAACCTGTACTCTAAAAATTGTAAATATTTTTATCCTTTTTTAATGTATACAAATAAAACCTACTAAAAACAATATAAAAATTGAAATATCAAGATTAAATCTAAAAAGAAATATTTAACGCTAAAACGGCATAAAACCTAAGGGAGGGTCAAAAATCACGTGTCTACAAGAAGTGTTATGACGAAGGGGTTCAAACGAATATGATGGTATTTATCCAGACTCTACAAATGTGTTACGATTCAAAAATGTTATGTAAGTATGGATATTGGGAAGGAGGCAATGATAACCCCTGGTGAAAGGTGCCAATCGGTGGTAAGTGCATCTTAATTATCGAGACTCAGAAGACCAGTATGAGGAGAAAATAAAGACAGAAGGACATATGTGCCAAGAGGAGTTACTCAGAACTAAGATATGAAAGAGGAATCGATTCGGACAATCAGTGATTGACTTATGCAAGACCTAGTTATGGTTAACTTGTTATGACCCAATTTGGCCAAGTCATGCGGGCACTTACCTTTCCCACCTCAGTAAGCGAACCCTCAACCAACGATAAATAAGGACATAAACAATTAAATCACTCAAGCGGAATAGAATAATTACGTAAGTCTCACAATAATATATAATAGAAATAGTGCGAAAAAAAGGCAACACCCCCAAGGTCTGATCTAAGTCATACAAAAGCATCTAAAAGAAATAAATACAAGTCTGGAATAATATAATAATACATCAATTTGTCTATGTCTCAGATTAGAAAGTAAGACATATAATAGGAGTCTTCAAGGCAGTGAACGAATCGTGCTCACCCTGGAAACTCGATGCCAAGCTGAAGGTGACTGTCAGCCACGAGAGATGGAGGAAGACCCAATCTGGTACTCTGCATTCATAAAAGCATGCAACAAGTGCAGATCAGTACAAAACCACAGTACTGGTTGGTATCAAAGGCCGACTAGTCTAGCAACCACAATGGAGACAACAAAGCAAGATAGGCAAATAAATCAACAAGTATAAGTCAAACATAATCGAACCAAGTACACGTCATCGCCTAAGTAGAGCATCTAATCCCAAATGTGCCAAGTCTCAAATGTCCAATCCGAACCCAACATCACAAGTAACCAAACCAAATCATCTCAATATATATCGTAATGCGATGCAATGCACTAATGTATGAATGCAATGCAATGCCATGCAAATGTTGTGTACACATGTACTCCAGAAAGAAATATCGACATCGCGGTAGCACAACCCAAGGTGACTCGCGAAGTCTAAGTGCCACTCGTCCCGGATCTTTGCCCAACAGACAGACAAGACCCAGATGTTTACCCACAGGGGTTCTCACCTGCATCACCCTGGGGGACCTGCAGATTCCATGCACTCACTTAATCCATAATTTCGGAACTAACATCGGATATCGGACTCTAACGTCACTTTCATTTAAGAACCGAGCCCAGCTCATCACAATGTTTCATCAAGTACCAACAATGTATCAACAGTATATCATGAGAGTGCGAGCAATGCATGTATCCACATTAATAATCAAATCAATGTGACAAGTACCAACAAAGGGGTACGCCAACAATATATCAGTGTCACAAGTACCCACATGGGTATGCCAACAATATCATGAAAAACTACACAAGTCATATAGATCTCTATCCTCGTATCAACGTCACCCGTAAGATACTACAATATCACAATCAAGAAGGAACAACAAATTCCAATATCTACTAATAGCATGTGGCATCAAGTCAACACAATAGAACAATCAAGTCACAACACAACAGGGTGGCTAGCCCTAATCACGCACCAGGGCCCAACCTAAGACAATATCCAACCCAACTTCATACCCGAAGGTTTACATGCTTTCTCCGTCAATATCATCTAAATATATGCTTCGCTACACGAAGTCTCACAAAAGGTAAGCCATAACCTACCTGGATGGCCGAACAACAACACCAATCAATCATTCTTTAGCCTTGTCCTTCCACTGAGCCTCGATATCAAAAAATTCATGTCATGACCTCTTTTGCCTAAGCAGTGCGGGCACTTACCTTCCCTACCTCAGTAAGCGAACCCTCAACCCAACAATAAATAAAGGCATAATAAATAATCAATCAAGCGAAAAAGAATAGATACGTAAGTCTCACGATCACATATATAGTAATGTCACACCCCGACCTTACTAGGGTGTGATGGGCACCCGACTCTCCTCAGAGTCGAGCGAACCCTTAAACGTTCGCGTTACAAAAAACCTCGTCATTTCAAAAAATTTTAAGAAACTTGAAACTTTTCAAAATAGAGATCAGCTTGTCTTGTACGGATTAGGGAAACTTTTCAATCAATCACAGAACTTTTACCATCTGGCAATATCTGAAAATACACGCCCTTTTAACATCTATAACCGATTCGCGTTCCTCGACACCCAATCCACGGACAACGTCCGCAAAGTCTCTAGGATATACAATTACCATGACATGAGTACTTGACTCGGCAACACTCCGAACTGAAATGGAGCTCGCCAATCCCGCGGGAACGACTTCTAGCAAAGTCTTCTCTTCATCTGGGTGTACCTGCGTGGCATGAAACGCAGCCCCCCAAAGAAGGAGGGGTCGGTACGAAGTATGTACCGAGTATGTAAAGCGATAACAAATAATAACCATAGCTTAATTTAGAAGAGAAGAAACCACTACCTTGACCATTACACTGTGAAATTCGGGAGGAAACATAATTGTACACATGGGGTCTTAGGATAATCTTTAAGTAAATAATGCGAGAGAACACACGTTCTTTAAGCATACACAATATAAAATACAGAGTACACAAATTCTAGAGTGCATCATCTAAATATAGTATCACAATAGTCCCTTCGGACAGCACGCTTCCGGCGTAGGAATGATGGCCCGCCCGGGCATTGCCGCTTCCGCATAACAATAATGATAGCCCCTTCGGGCGGCCGCTTCCGGCTCAATATCGATAGTGGCCCCTTCGGGCATTGCCGCTTCCGGCATAACAATAATGACGGTAATGTAAACATAAGTAGTAAATGGGATGAAATAGTAAAACCTCGCACCCCTTTCGGAGTGGTTTTGAAAAAAATAGCTCACTCAGACATAAGCTGAGGCCATAGTGCGCCCAGACGTGAGGGCGAGCCATAGCACACTCGGTGATCGGTCGAGGCCACGGCTCGCTCAGACACAGACCGAGGCCATAGCACACTCAGGTATAAGCTGAGGCCATCGCACCCCCCGGAGTGGTTTTAGAAAGTCTAAATATTAAAATCTCACACCCCCATCAGAGTGGTTTTAGAAAAATCAATTTTGTGTTTCTTTGTGCAAAACTAGTTCTTTAAAAATCATCAGTGAACCACAAACGCGTTTCCGAAGCCATTTTTGGAAAACCGAAGTAATAATCATATTAGAAACATTGTTACCCGACAAAGTATATTATAGAACATAATGAAGTAGTTAAACAACTCGTCCTTTGGTAGTCGGGACAACGATCAAAAGTTTTCTTCAATTATGGTACCAAAGTAAGTCAAATGGAACTATACAAAAGATCTCGAGTATTGGTGGCCCACCTCGGGTCAAGTCAAGGTGGCGTACGTAAATTTCATACATTGAGCTTTACGAGTCATTATGATAGCCTCGGGCAATTCGGTCTTGGTTGGACAAGACGTAGATGCCTAAACGCTTATTTCATCAAGGCACAAGAAATTCGATTCAATTCCATTGAATGAAAAAGGGTCAAATCCAAGCTTAGATTTCTAAGAATAGAATCATCCCTAAGGCTTATATCCAAGCCTATTAGGTCTAAGACATGCCAAAAGAAGGAGGAGTAAAGCCTTACATACCTTTCTTGCCTTTTACGATCGCCCAAATCTCAAATCCCGTTTCGTCCAAAAACGCAAATGGTCACATTTACCAATTACTATTCATGAGACTTACAATTTTCAACCTTAACCAATACCGTTCTACAAAAATTTGGGCAGCATCTCCCCTATACATATAGCATCCCCGAGATTCAACTCGGCTCAAAACAATCAACAACAACCCAACAACAACATCAACAACATCAACAATCACAATAGAACACACAACTAGTTTTCTTCTTAACATAATGCAATAGCTTCCATTCCGACTTCAAATTTTCAAACCAACACCACCATACTCACATTCATTACTAATCAAAATCATTACGATGCCATTCGGAAACATTTCGTATCATTTCTACAATATATGCACAAGATATACAAAATATACAAACTTTCCACCAAAGCCATAATTCATCCAAAACTTCCAACCTTCAACATAAACATCCACAACACATTTTCACCTTCCATTATCATTAACAACAATCATAATTTGCACCTTACAACTTCATTCTCATAATTACATAAACTATAATAAAGTCACATATTTTCCAACAACAACTTAACAATAATTTTTTTTCCATGCTAACTATAACCATTAACCTTCCATTTCCATCATAAAACTCCAACAACACAATTAACATACTAAATAATATTTATTCATCTCCCCTTCACCTATAACACTACACGGCCACAACACCCAAATTTCATACTTTCATTCATTTCCACATATTACAACATATATATACCATCCATAACATGTGAAAAGAGGATTAAAACTTACCTTCTTCAACATTTTCTTGTTCCCATGCCCCTCTAATTCCAAATGAAATTATATTCGTGACTATGCGCTGCCCGGACTTCGATTGGTACTTCATTACTTGAAATTTTACTCAAAATCCTCATTTTGTGAGGTATATTTGCTCCCTTTTTTGTTGCTGAATTTTTTTTTCGGAAAGTTTTGGAACTTTTGGCTGAAAAAATGAGATTTTGTCCCTTAAAACGGATTTCAACCGAAGTCGGTTTTTACTGTAGCAATCTTGTAGCGGTCTCGTAGGGCCGTACCGCGGAAAGGAAAGGCAAGTTTACGCGTCGACGATTCGGTTGTAACGTCTATAATTCTCTACTCCGATGTCCTATCAATGAACGGTTTGTTGCATTACAAACTAGACTCGACGAACTTCATTTTAGGATTTTGAAACACCTTAAAACTCCACATATACTATGATGAGGTACATGTCAAACGCATGCTCTGAAAACGCGGGGTATAACAAGTAAAGATAGTGCGGAACAATAATAATACCCCCAGAGTCTAGTCTAAGTCATACAAGAGCATCTAAAAGGAAATAATACAAGTCTAGAATAATAATACATAAAAATGTCTCTGTCCCTGAATAGGAATAGGACATAAATAATAGAGAAGTCTCCAAGGCAGTGCACCGCTGTGCTCACCCAGAAGACTCGGTGCTAATAACGAAGACGATAATCAGCCACGGGAGATGGAAGTAGACCTGACCTGATACTCTACATTCATAAAGGAATGCGAAGCGAAGTGCGGTCGGTCAAAACAACGATCTTCGGTAGGCATCATAGGCCGACTAAGCATAGCTTACACAATTTAGATAACAAAGCAAGATGGGCAATTAAACCAACAAGTATCAATCAAACATAATAGAAACCAAGTATGCGTCAACACCTAAGTAGAGCATCTAATCCCAAGTGTGCCAATTCTCAATATATCAAGTCTGAATCCAACATCACAAGTACAACATCAAATCATCTCCAAATCAAGCCGTGATGCAATGCAGTAATGTATGGATGGAATGCAATGCTATGCAAATGTTGTGTACACATATACTCCGGAATAGAAATATTGACATCTTGGTAGCACAACCCAAGGTGACTCACGAGGTCTAAGTGCCACCCGTTCCGGATCTTTGTCCAATAGAGAGACAGGGCCCGGATCTTTACCGACAGGGGATTCGCACAGGCACAACCATGGGGGACCCCGCGGAGTCCATGCACTCACTCAATCTACGATTCCGAGATGAACATCAGATATTGGACTCTCACGTCACTCAAATAAAAATCAAGCCTAGCTCATCATAGTGTTTCATCAAGTATCATCAATATCTCAACAGTATATCATGAAGAATGAGAGTGCGTGCAATGCATGTATCATCAATAATCATGCTCAATATCACAAGTACCAACGATGGGTACTCCAACAATATATCTGAATCACAAGTATCAATAGTGGGTACGCCAACAATATATCTGAATCACAAGTACCAATAGTGGGTACGCAACAATATCATAATCAAGATGGAACAACAGATGTCAATATCTACTAACAACACGTGGCATCAAGCCAATACGATAGAACAATCAATTACAATACAACAGGATGGCTAGTCCCAAACACACAACAGGGCCCAACCTAAGACAATATCCATCCCAACTTCATACCCGAAGGTTTACATGCTTTCTCCGATGACATAATCTAAATGTATGCTTCGCTATGCAAAATCCCACCAAATGTAAGCCATAACCCAACAACTCACTTCTTTGCCGTGCCTTTTCGCTGAGCCTCAGAACTAAAGTAGTCTAAGCATAATCGAAATCTAGATTAGAAATCATGAAGAATGATACTAATATTGCTACCATTCAATTTAGGTCAATTCCAACCCTAGAATTTGGGGAAACGGGGATCACAATGTCAAAACGGGAAATTCGGAAGCAAAAGATCAAACTAAGCACTAGGTGATCATAACCCAACCACTAATTGCTGATTCAACTCAAGGATAGGCCTAATTTCTGATTTCAAGCAAAAGCCCTAAAATTGGGTATAAACCCTAACTCTTTGATTCGACAATTCAACTCTAATAATGGAAGAAATATGATTAACAAACTTAGATTCATCAAAATCTAGCATAAACTCCATCAATTTCATCATTAATAAGCCTAGTTAGAACATTCATCAAAACCCACTTTCATCTTCCATTACTAAGGGATTATTAAGGGAAGGAGGAATCTATGATGATTAGGATTAATGAAATAGTAAAAGTATTAGGGAAACTTACCACCTAGAATTTTCTCTAAAAATCTCCAAGAACAGATTCCAAGAGCTCTATTTTTGTGATGGTATTAAATGAGAGACTAAAGGCTTATTTAAAACACACTTAATGAAATAACTGGCTTGTTACCGCCACGATGGTAATGGGGCCACAACGGCGAAAATAAAGCGGCACCCCGACGGTGGGCGTCCGGACCAATATTCTTGGCCGCCAGCGGTCGACCGGCCGCAACAAAAATCTTCTTCAGGACGGCAGTGGTGCCACCAATGCGGATACTAGGTACCAGAAATCCCCCAATTTTTCTAAGTCTCAATCAAAATCCTGAACCACTCCCGAGACCATCTGCTCATAAACCACATACATAGATCCACATAAAAATATGCTACGAATGCACCCATGGCCTCAGAATTTCCAACGGGAGTCTCGTTGACCGAGTCAACCCCCGATACCTCATTTTCAATTTCCCAATCCAAGTCCCAAAATGTATCCGAGTGCATTGGGAACCAAACCAGATATACACACACCATAAACTACCATCCGAACCTCTCGAAATCAGCGGATTCCCGAAAAAGGTCTGTTTACCCAAAAGTCGACTTTGGGTAAACTCTTTTCACTTCAAGTCTATATTTCATAAGAATTTTCCCAATAAGATCTAGACACCTCGAGAAGCGCATCAACGTTCCCCTCGGGTCACAAGTGAGCTAATAATTGCTCAGGAAAAAGGGCAAAAATGCTGAAAAGGCTATAACGACCAACGGGTCGTTACATCAGATACCAATTGAACCGACGCTCGTCCTTAAGCGAAGAAAAAAAAAGAAGGGGGAAACACCTGAGTTAGTAAACAATTGAGGATATCTGCTACGTATGTCGGACTCAGTATCCCTAGTAGCCTCCTCAACAGGACAGTGCTTCCATTGCACCTTCACAGAAGCAATCTCCTTCGACCTCAACTTTCGAACCTGCCTATCCAAGATCGCAATAGGCTTATCCTCATAAGTCAAATTATCAACAAGCAATGTAGAATACCAACGAACAATGTAGGTACTATTGGCGGGGTACTTCTTTAACATCGAAACATGAAAAACCGGATGAACTCCCGCCAGGCCTGGCGGCAATGCCAACTCACAAGCTACATCACCCATATGGTCAATAACCTTAAATAGACCAATATGCCGCGGGCTCAACTTGCCCTGCTACCAAACCTCATAACACCTTTTTACGAGTGAAACTTTCAATAAAACCTGGTCACCAATAGCAAACTCGAAATCCGGACCTTTCGGTCCCGCATACTTCTTTCGACTACGAGTCGCCAAAAGCTTGCTCGAATAACTCTCGCTCCCGTGAGGGACTCTCTCAACAGATCTGTACTCCAAGGTCGAGCCTCAAACCTATCAAACCAATCAACCATAGATCCACATCTCCTACCATATAAAGCCTCAAATGGCGTCATGCCAATACCCGAATAATAACCGTTATTGTACGCAAACTCTACCAATGGTAAGTGCTGATCCCAATGACCACCAAAATTAATACCACATTCTCTCAACATGTCCTCGAGCACTTGAATGGTCCGGCGGTTGACTGCCATTTGGTTCGGGATCAAACCGACTTAATCAACGATCGGCTTCTCGCTGAGCTAAGTCGAACTTGCCGGTGGTCTTCCGAAGACCCACAACAAAAAATTCATGGTAATCCTCTCCCACTTTCGCTCGGAACGGGCATCCTCTTGAAGCACCCCTATCGGGGTCGTGGCGAAATCACTTCCTGCCGACAATTTCCACACTTAGCCACAAAATCAACTATATAAATATTCGTCCGACGCCGCGTGCTGCCTCCAAATCACGAGGAGACATCTTAATCGCCTCCGGATGAATGAAATAGCGAGAGCTATAAGCCTCAGAAATGTCACGACCCAGCCCCGTAGGCCGTGACCGGTGCCCGACCTGGACACCCGTACGTACCTACCTACCGTATCCGGCATACCAATTACGAATTCGTTCGTACATACATAAATTCATACGGTATAAATTACATCGCACGAAAATATATACCTATTTAAACCTGAAAGCGTTGGGTTATTTTTAA
>NW_026713909.1:0-45058 GCF_029784015.1 Lycium ferocissimum | reverse complement strand
GGTAGGATTTAAGGAAATTTTTCCCACCTTTAAAAACAAGAATCCCCCCGGGTACGTGGGGCCGGTGGGGGACACCCCTCTTTGGGGTAGATACGATGAGTCAAGCTAAGCTTGGCTCTTCTCTGCCTCTCGAGGTGTCTTGAAAAGCATCCGATCTAGACCAAGTGGACCATATTGTCCTTAGAGTACTTAACACACCTCCATAACCAACATCAGACCAACTCCCATTTAACACCATTCATTTTTAGCATAGGCATAATACATTAGGCTTTTCATTCTCCCCAATTTCGTGTTTATGAGATTTTAAAAATACTATTGATGCGGGACCAATTATTGCTAACGAGATCACAATTTATTTTTTTAAGTCTAGGTCATACTATAGTATCCAATAAAGTCTAGGTGACACTATTTAGTTCAGAAAATGAAAAGTCTTTACTAACTTAATGTCACAACCCGACTAAGGGGCTAGGACGGGTACCCGGAGCTGACTACCGAGCACCACTCATTAAGCTAATCATCACACCCAACCTGAACATACATAATCTCGGGGAAGTGCAACATATGCATATATATATATATATATATAAAAGCCTACGTGGCCACTAAGATGATATACAAACTATACACCGATATATCCATAAGACATTAACTACCCACGTATCCGTATCTATGAGCCTCTACTAGAGTACAATGTCATAAGGACGGACAGACCCCGTCATACCCAAATATATATATATATATATATATATATATATATATATATATATATATATATATATATATATATATATATATATATATACACACAAAATAATATGACCATAAGTAGCACCTCCGGAGTAGTGGAGTGCTCCTGTGAATCTGCTGATAAACTCCTACGGGTCTGCACCCTCTCCCTGTCTACCTGTGGGCATGAACACAGCGTCTAAAAAGAAAAGGACGTCAGTACGAAAAATGTACTGAGTATGTAAGGCATGAATAATACTGGCATAAAAAGACATGATGAAACATGAGGCGAAGATGTAACTTGCTAGCTTTTAAAGGAAAACACATATTATGCATATCAAATATATCATCATCGTTAACCCGCGTCCGGGTAACTATCGCATGCCGCCCACTAGTGGTGTCATGTCCGGCCCTCTAGGCACGGTGTAATCATAAGCAGGCCGCCTTAGTGGTGTCATGTCCGGCCATCTAGGCACGGTGTAATCATAAGCAGTCCGCCTTAGCGGTGTCATGTCCGGCCATCTAGGCACGGTGTAATCATAAGCATCCCGTCTTAGTGGTGTCAAGTCCGGCCAATGTCTGGCCATCTAGGCACCGTGTAATCATAAGCAGCCCGCCTTAGCGGTTTCATGTCCGGCCATCTAGGCACGGTGTGATCTCATTATCATATACTTATCGTAGAGCATGCATTAGAACTCAAGTACAAACTATAACTCTATCGGGGTGACGTATGGTCGAGAACCCCCGATTCCATTATGGAGTAGTCATGATCATCATGTCTCACCTCGAAGGAACTAGCATTACAAGGTGAGTCTAGTAACAATGAATAACATAAAGGAATCATGACCTTTTTAAGAATATCATATCATAAGCTTTGGAATCTCTAGATTTAAACTCATCATCATCATTATAATTTTCATAACATATCTCTTATCTTTATCTCATGAATAGTCCTTAATAGTCATAGACTCATAGTTTCTGGAATATGAGAACATCATGGAAAGCTAAAGGAAGTTATATTATAGGTGTCATACCTTAGAAAAAGAAGGGACTAGCCTCACATACCTTTATATCTCTTCAACTCTATCGTCTAACTGCGTGCCCCTCAAGATTGTGATTCTGCCTTCAAGGGAATTTGTACTAAGATTAGATATACCACATCATATTTATTCCTCACATAACATTTCCTCAACGTCATTAGCATCATCTATAACGAGATTATATTCATCTCATACTAACAATTATGATTAACATTAACTTACTACCCAACATACCATTATTTCTATATTTATGATCATATTCCACTTTCTTCCATAATCTAAGTCTTTTAACCACTCAATATTCTCAATAACATGAAATAAACATAAAACTCACCTTAATCACTTAGGAACAAGCCTTGAGTCAATCTACTCCATTAGAATGAAATCCCTCACATGAATGCCAAAGAAATTCTTACTCTTCACAAACCCTAGTAGGCTTCCTAGTACATGAATCTCTTAATCTTTGCTTTTGATCTTGGTTTCTTGGTATAGATTTGTTGTAGAAATAGAGGGAGGGTTTTGGAGAGTTCTAGAGAGATGTAGGATCTGTTTTTGGGAGAATAATGGAATAAAAACGTGGGATCTTATATTTATAATCAGCGCTGGAAACTTCCAGATCCGCGAGTCGACGAGTAGGGTCGGCGATTTGGTCGTCAACATGTCGACGATTTGTCAACATGCCCCGTTGAACTGCCGCCTGAGATGTCTGATTGTAGAACCCTTTCGACGGTGCCAGACGACAGCTCGTCGACATGTCAACGGTCGTCCTTTGGGCAGTCAACACTGACTGGTTTCAGCAGTTTTTCTGAACTGCTCTGTTTTGCTCCGATTCGAATCGTTTCACTTCTGATTCCCTCGTAATGTCAAGAATGCATACTTGTACTCCTGTACACATACAAGGTAAAATATCTCATGTCCAAAACTCTGGTGCGGATTACCGAACCGAAGTTACACACCACTAATAAGCCAAAATCTCCTTGCAACAAAATAGAGGGTATAACACTTAAGATCAGTCAAGTGTGCATTTCTAAGTCTCGGCTCCGTAGAGTGTCTTCACATAACCACAGCCTTCACATAAAACAATGCCAACTTTTAAAACTCATTCCTCAGGAAGGCAAGCAAGCAACCAGACAAAGTAAACCTGAGGAAAAAAAGGGAAACATGGATGCAAACTCCAGAAAAAAGCAATTCACCTCTTTAAGACTTAATTAATGGCAATTCAACCTCTCTAATCATGATAAGGACATGGAAGACACCCATCTTTTGTTCCAAACTTAGCTTTAGACAGCATAAATTCAAAGTCCCCAGTTCATGACAAAGATATAGCAAGTGATTTTCCCTCTATTCTAACTTAGTTTTAAACAACAAAGAATCACGAGAATTTTCCCCAAGGCTGGGCAAACCACCATTGGCCTATTACAAACTCTTATTGAACTTCTATAATCATGAGAATAAGGTCCAAGGAGTTGAGGAAGCCTTAGGGTCCTTAAAAAACGGCAGGATAGGGTGAGGTTATCACTTTCCCATCCCTTTCCTGCACCTCACTTTCAGTAAAAAGGGATCCCAGGTTCCGCTGGTCATTACCTCCAACTCATACCTAGGCTTACCTTTTAATCTACCAAAGCAAACCCCGTCCCTTTACCTTACTCTCCTACCAAATACCAACCACCAAAACTCATGGACAAAGATGGTTTGCCACTGCCCACCCCTTTAAAAATAAGCCTCGCCTAAATCCTGACTAATCATATGAACCAAATAGTTTCTAGTCAACTTTAGTTTTAAACTCATACCATATGAAGCCTCATTGAATACCTTTAGTCATTAATACTCAAGAAAGTGGGACAATTAAGTTACTTAAGAGTTCTAAGCAAAATCAAGTTGAATATCAAACTTCAGGTTCAAGACAATTCCAACTCCAGTTGCTCAATCATTTCTTTAGACTGTTAAATTCACATCAATACTTTAAATTACCTTTTAAATCTATCTTATACTCCCTTTGATAAAATCAGACATAAAACAGAGAGAAAGTAAGGTGATATGAATGCAGAGCCTAAATTCTACACAAATGAAACCAAACATGACACTTAGTTCTGTTAATGGCACATGATGTTCCCTCTTTTATTTCAAAGCAACCTCAACTGCTTCTATAGACTTTCATTAACTCCTAATGGGGCCTTTGACACCCTATTATCTTATTAGTAGTCCTAAATTTCAAACTTCATTTTAGACTGCCCTGCCCTACTTTAGGATGTCATTTTCTTTAAAGTTATCCTTTAATGCACAATGTACCACTATTCAGAGTCACTTGACAAACTTAAGTACATTCAAACAGACACGGGAGACCCCAGACCCACACAAATGTAAGCAAACACAACTCCAAATGCCTTATCCAATTGCTATAGATTTCTCATAGACATGTCTAATTCTTCTAAGTTTGTTTTAACCTAGTCATGATTTTTCCTAAGCTTTGTACCAATCACAAACTTATATCCCTTAGTTGATAATTAAACAAGCATACAAGATCTCTGAGAAAAAAACAGACTCAGAAAGAAAAAAGTCACATTCTCATTCAGAAAAAAGAAACAATCACTTCATAGTCTCCAAAATAAACACCACAAAGACTATGAATGTTCTATTACATTTAGCAAGATTTGCATCAGCTTAAAAATTTCATCAAACTATCATAATTTATATGATCATGTTCTTGTCAGACTCAAGCATTTGAACATCAAGAAAGTGACCTTCAACATCCATAAACTACACTAAGTATACTGCAGAATATTCATGAAGTCTACTCTGGGTTATTTAAACATTCATTGCATTGTTTAAGCGTACACATTCAACCTACTTCTAAAAGGACCACTTGTTAATGTCAGACATGGCTTAAAAGGTGACAAGTGATAACCTCCATCTCTGCATACTAATCCATGCCTATTTAACACATAAACTTAACTAAATCACATGCAAATTAGCAACCAAACATCATTAACAGATTATTAACATGTAGACTAATACTAAATAATACCAAAATAAATAAGCAGGATAGAACATTACCTTTTTGTGGTGCATCCTGATCAAAAATGAATTTGAAAGCCTTAAGTGCTTCCAAAACTCACAACCCAGCCACACAAACTCAAAAGAGAAAAAAGATAAAAAATTTGACTCAGAGAAGACCTCACAACTAGTGCAGCCTTAAAATTTTACTAAGGAAGGCTTAATATTCGAAATTTTGCCTCTCTTTGGATTTCTCCAAATCTTTCTAACTTCCGAAAACCTTTCAAATTTTTAAACTTGAAGAAAATCAGATTTTTTCTCTCAAAAATTCTCTTTTCTCCTTTTTTTACTTTTTCCGACCTTTTTCCAACTTCTTTTTGCCAGGGGGTTGGGGTTCTATTTATAGAACCCCAAAAATCACCTAAAACTTCCAAGTAGACGATGTGGGACAAATGCAATTATCAGAAAAAAAAATGCCTTTCAAGACTTGATCTACGGTTCACACAACTTCTCAACCATATGGATGGTCAGATCTGAACCTTATCTGGTTCGATCCGACCTTTTCCAACTCGACCAATAAAATTTAAGCACAGTAAAACAATAATATTGGTAATTTTGGCATAACAAAGAAAAAATAAAGTAGAAAATTTGATTTATTACCATGTTTGTGATTTAAAATCACGAATTCGAGTGCCATATTAAATGCTTTCATCAAAATGGACACAATAAAGCTGCATGCAACTGCTATATTCTGCAGATTTGCCATTTTTGGCATGGAGACACAGAGAGAAAAGGAGGCAGTGAGTAGGATTTATTAGGAAAGAGAGAGGAGACAGAGAGAAGCGGGGTGATGTGACGTGATTTTACATCACAATCGATGCTTTTCGGCTATAAGTTTTACTTGTTTTTAAGCAAGTCTATGTGATTTTTACGTGTTTTTTATTGGATTGTAAGTATTAAGTGTTTTGATGGCAAAAGTTGGAGAAGTAGGTGAAAATGCAGAAAGAAGTGGAGAAAATTACCAATCACTAAAGAGGCAATTTTACGGAGCAATTACACGGCCCACAGAACTTTCTATGGAGCGTGAAATGTACCATACAATGGTCACAGTAAGCAGTTCACCGAAGGTCATCCTATGGAACAATTATACGGACCACATAACATTTGACGGTCCGTTAAAGTGTATCATTGAAAAATGCAGGAGACTGTTTGACAGTTGAAGGGCGACAAATTAACGGTTCGCATAACGGTTTTACGGTCCATAGAATGGACCCAACGGGCAATTTTTTCTTTTCACTTCTCGCGACTTAGGGTCTTATAAATACCTGATATAGGTTTCTTGTACGATGGACATCAGATTTCAGCTTTTAGTTTCTTTAGCCCTAAATACTCATAGTTTAGGAAGTCTTTTGGGGATTACAAATAATTGCAATTAATTTCTTTTCAATTCCAAGCAATTAATTCGTAAGCATTATGATCTCAATTATTTCTAATTGTTCCTCTTCTTCTATGAGTAGCTAAATTTCCTTACTAGGGTTGTGAAGCCAATGATGGGTGTTTTGTGATTGGATTTTTTGATTGATATACACATAATGGATTATTAGGGTTTATTTATTCTTCATTCAAAATTAATGGTTGCAAACATTGATTAATGCCATAAATCTTGATTTGTTTGGGAAAACAATTAGGGTTGGTAAGAATAAATAACAAGAACTCAAAGCTTTAAACTTTGTTTAATAAATTCATTTAGGAATAAGAAGAATTTACATGGCATAATTAACCGTTCTTCATAGTTACTTTCTTATATTTGGAAAAATCATAGAAAGAGATAATATTTATTTATTTGGAAATAGTAAAGATTCATATAGAGGTTAAGTGCATTCATATAATGATCCATTAGAAGTATATCAAGATCAATACCCATGATCAAACACCTTATCTAACGGGGACACAACCTTGGTTTCTCTTTTTCTAAATTACATTCCAAAGAAATTAGTTAGCCATTAGTCCTAAACAACCAAACTTTTACAAAAATCATTAGATTAAGACATTAGACCTAATTAAGCATTCTACGAGTTTAGTAACCTTTTCACACCATATTCCCTGTGGAATTCGGCCCCAACCTAGTTGGGTTACTATATTTGACATCGTCCGCTTTATGCTAATTAAAGGTGCAATTTGAGCGTATCAAATTTTGGCACTGTTGCCGGGGAATACGGTTTTGAAATTACTAAATAGTATTTGCTTTGATTGAAGTCTTTTGCTTATTCCATCACACCTTGTTTGCTATTCCTTGTAAACTAGGTGAACATGAATCAGAATCAGCAAAACCAACGTGCTGGTAACCAGGGGAATCGATTGAATAATCAGGCGAATGAATTAGATAAAGAAAATATTTTTGCTGATCTTATTCCGGAGGAGGACTATGTATCTGCTATTGTTCATCCTTGATGTGGAGCTGCAAGCGTAAAAATTGATTCCTCTCTATACCAGTTGTTGAAGCTTGAGGGCTACTTTCGAAACTCCACCGAAAATGACCCTCAACGTTATTTGGCAGAATTTTGTGGATATGTGTGCTAATCACATCCAAAGCAACATTCCACAAGATGCTATTCAGCAGAGTTATTCAAATATTCCTTTGTCACGACCCAACCCCGTAGGCCGTGACTAGTGCCCGAGCTAGGCACCCGTACACACCTATTAACCAGAAACAGCATACAAATTACTTATACATACAGAAAAGTGAAACGTCACCCCAAAGCTGTCACATATATACATATACAGATCGCGATACAACTTTCGGCGGATGGTATCGCACATAAAGCGCGGTGTCATAATACAGGGTGACGCCCAGAACACAAATCACACAGATATAACTGAACAGTAACTACCCATAACCCACACATATGTGTCTACAGACCTCTAAGAGTAATAATAGAATCATATGACGGGACAGGGTGTTATATCCCGCATTTTGTACGTCGAAATATTTTAAGTTGGTTGCGATAAGTTAAGAACAAGGCTATTTTTTTCGACATTGTCTTAAGGCACAAGTTGCTTATGAATTTATTGGCATGGAATATTAAGGAAAATTTGGGACCAAGAAAATGAATTATGGAAAGTTAGACATTTCATGAAAATTTGGGGCCAAAAGTGAAGTTTTGGAAACTTTAATTCATGAAAAAAATTGACCATGTGGCCATGCACATGACTTGTGGGCCATAGGCCACATGTATGAATTATATATGTAGAGAAAGATGACTAATTTAATCATCTTCATCATTTTTCATTCTCTAGAAAATTCAAGACAACTTGGCGAGAAACAAGAGCAAGGGCCATTCGGCCAAGGCTCTAGCCGAGCAAGTCCATGGAAGATTGAAGAAAAAATATATTTTCTTCTAGTTTTCTACTAATTGAAAGGCCCTCGTTAACGTGGAGTGGTTGTTGGAACAAGTAAAACGTCCGTTTTCGCAAGTTGCACATCCTAGCCGAGGAGAGAAGTTGAATGGAGAAGGTGAGATTTAATCTTGTTTACATGTTTTCATAGATGATTTGTATATGTTGTAGTATGCGGAAATGAATGAAATTCATAAAAGTTGGTATGTTGAAGTTTGGCCGTGAGTATAGGGTATTATGTGGGAGTGGTGAATTAATTGTATTTAGCATGTTTGGGTGTTGTTGTAGTGTATAAAAATGGATGAAAATCATGAAATTTATGTATGTGGTGTGTGGCCGAAAATGGGCTGATTTGGCATAGGCATGTTGAACTAATTTTGTGTAGTATTTTAGTTGTTGTTGTTATAAATTATGTGATGAAAATGAAGGTTTGATGACTTAAATTGAGGTTGTAATTGTTGGTGGGCTGATTTAGAACCTAAAGTAATTCTAATATAGTTTTATGGATTTATGGAAGATGATGTTGTCAATGTGTGAATTGTTGGTATAGTTGATGAATTTGAAAGGAAGAAATGTGTTATTGATTATTTTCTTGAACTTAGAGGATTTCGGGTGAAATAGTATATTGTTTGGATTGCTTTGAATATTGTGCGGATTGTTTGGAGCGTTCTTGGATCTTGTTGAAATGATCTTGGATTAGTACTTGAACTTGCGAGCGTTGATGTTAGCTTGAAAGTATGTAGTTGAGTTGAATGTAATCGAAGGTCGTCGAATTATGTGGAAGGGAGTTATTAATGTTAGAATGCATTTGAAATCTATTATTGATGCCGTTTATATATGGTTGTTGAATATTTGGCCGAGATGAATTCTCGGGGATGTTGAGTTTATAGGGGAAATGCTGCCCAAATTTCCGTAGATAAGATGAAGATTTGGAATTGGATTAGTAAGTGTTTATGACTAATGGTTGATGCCTAACGACGTTGTTGTAGATTGTTGGAAGCACGAAACTGAAGCTTGACTAGCGTAGGAAGCGAACGGGGTATGTAAGGCTTACTCCTTCCTTCTTGGCATGTCTTAGACGTAAGTAAGAGATGACATGATTTGTGTCTTGGGGTAACTCCACTCTTACGTTCCGAGTATGCATATGATTCTTATTTACTTCATGATGTTGACGTTCCTCATATGATCCCTAAGTCTTATGTATGCTTGGATTTCAAATATTGCATAAAGAATTTTGTTCTTAAAAGATTCCATGTCTAAAAACGTCCGTAACTTTTGTAAACAAAACCGGATTGCTTTGATATGCTCGCAAATGATTTTGTAGTGTATAAGGCCCGTAACTTTCATAGGCGGGCCCGGATTGATTTGAGATATGATTACGATCCCTACGGTCTTTTGATATGCTTACGATGTTTGATATGTTTCTGAATGTCGTTCGAAAGATATTTGATACGATGATTTGTCTCCTTATCTGCTGAGTCCATAATGATGGTTTGTATGCATATGGTTTCTCACTACTCTGCTCGTGCAAGCTCAATATGTCTTTCACCGAGTCCCGGGCCGGGTACGTATTCGTGCAGACTTTTGCATTATTCACCGAGTCCCTCATTAGAGGGCCGGGTACGGTATATATATGATGACTTCACCGAGTCCCTCATTAGAGGGCCGGGTACGGTATACATATGATTACTTTACCGAGTCCCGAAAGGCCCGGGTACGTTATCCACCGAGTCCCGAAAGGGCCGGGTACGTTATTCACCGAGTCCCTCACTAGAGGGCCGGGTACGGTATATATATGTATATATGCATGCATGATGATGACATGATGATTATATGATTTCACTATCGAGTCCCTCACTGGAGGGCCGGGTACGGCATGTATATGTAATGATATGACGATATGATGTTGATACGCATGATATATGATTCAAAGGCAAGTCTTTTGATTCTCTGATTACTACACTTGCTTCTGTAAGTCCCAGTTCGGATATGATCTTGTTTATTGTATTTCCTGCTTTACATACTCAGTACATATTCCGTACTGACCCCCTTTCTTCGGGGGCTGCGTTTCATGCCGCACAGGTACACCCAGATGAGCCGAAGATATTAGTAGAAGATGTTCCAGCGGGATTGGCGAGCTCCACTTCCTCTGGAGTGCTGCCGAGTCAGAGTATTATGTTACGACAGTATGTTCTATGTTAGAGACTTTGCAGACAGTGTCGTGGGTATAAGATGTCGGTTATGTAAGCCGATGTGCTATTACGCATTGTATTATAAGTTCTATATGTTTTTATATGTTACAGATTTTCTTTGGTTCGAGAAAGGTAAAAAGCATATTATTCTTCGAAAAACTTTCGTTATGTATTTGTGCCATGATTTGAAAGCCAGCGTGATTATGAGTATTATGTGAGTCAGCGGGTTCGCTCGGCCCTAAATAAGGGTCGGGTGCCCATCACGCCCTAACAGAAATTAGGGTGTGACACAGGGCCCCGCCGTACCCCTGAATAGACATATATATATATATATATACATATACATATATAACGAAGGCGTCTGTACCATAATATAGGCTCCGGAACAAGGGAGCGCTCCAAGATAGCTGAATGGAAATCCTAAGATGCCGGATCACCAAAACGGGTATCTGTACCTGCGGGCATGAAACGCGAATTTCCGAAGAAAGGGGGGTCGATGCGAAATATGTACTGAGTATGCAAAGCATGAAATACAGTAAACAGGATCAAGATCGGAACAAGAAGTACAGAAAGTAAATGCAATATCCAAAATACCAAAATGCTTACTTATTAAAACACAAATCATGCATGGGGCTCGGGAATATGGTCGCCCTCCCGTCATTGGCGCCATAACACATCATACTCCGGAAGATTTCATATCTCCGTAACATCTCCGTAACACATCATAGCGCCATAACACATCATAACACCATAACACATCATCATACCAGAAGCGGTACCCGGCCCTCTAGCGAGGGGCTCGGTGCACCATAACACATCATACTCCGGAATATGACATGACCGGCCCGGGACTCGGCGAATGATGTAACAACAGTATGCACGAGTAGAGTCGTGAGCAACCAAATGCATAAAAATCATCATTACAGACTCAATGGCTAAGTAGACTAACCATACTCGGGGGTCGGGATGATAACCATAATAAGTTCTTTCAAAAGTCGTTAGGACTATACAAAGGAAAGTCTCGGGGACCATGGACAAGTATCAAACCAATCCGAGCCCGCCTATGAAAGTTAGAGACATTATTCGTTATGGAATCTTCTACGAACGTATCGAAGCGATCCGAGCCCGTCTATGAAAGTTACGGACCTTTTTCGACATAAAATCCTTTAGGAACAAAACTCTTTATACAACATTTGAAATCCAATCATATAAAAGACATAAGGACCATAGTTCGACTATATTAAGAATGCCAACATCAAGAAGTGAATAAGAATCGTAGACATGATCGGATCTCAAGAATAGAGTTACCCCAAGGCTCGTATCATAACTTACTTACAACTAAGACATGCCAAAAGGAAGAAAGGATAAGCTTTACATACCTCGTCCTCTTCCTAAGCTAATCCGAACTTAAGTCTCGGCTTCTCAAGATCTACAACAACGCCATTAGATACTAAACATTAGTCATAGGTACTTAGGAATTCAATCCCAAGCTAGCACTTTACGTAAAGAAATTTGGGCAGCATTTCCCCTATAAATTCAACAAACCCCGAGAATTCAACTCGGCCAAATCATCAACAACAATACCAAAAACCATACCAACAACATCAACAAGCAATTCAAAACGTATTCTAACGTTAGTGATTCCTTTCTATATAATTCGACGGTATTTCATTTACATTCAAATCATCCGCATACAATCAAGCTAACACCAATGGTCACACGTTCAAGTACCAATCCGAAACCATTCGAACAAGACTCAAGAACATTTCAAACAATCCGCATAATATTCAAAACAGCCCAACCAACATTCAACACCACCCGAAACCTTCCAAATTCAATAAGAACAACAACAACACATTCCTTTCTTCCAAATTCATGAACTATACCAATAATCCACATGTTAACAACATCATTCTCATAAATTCAAGAAACTATAATAAAATCACATTAGCTTCCAAAACAACCCACAAACGATTACAACTTTAACTTGAATAATTAAACTTTCATTTTCATCATAGAATCCATAACAACCACAACCAAAAATACTAAGTAAAATTTGTTCATTCCTTCTACACAACAGCCCATACACACGGCTCAACATCCACATACATACTTTCATGAAGTTCATTCATTTCTACATACTACAACATACACAAACCATCCATAACACATGTAGAAGAAGATTAATCCTTACCTTTTTCACTTATCTTCTCAACTTGGCTAGGGTTGGTAAATTGCAAGAATGAATGCTTTGCTTGTTCCAATAACCACTCCACGTTATAGAGGACCCTCCAATTGGTAGAAAAGCTAGAAGAAAATTATTTTTTGATCACTATTCATGGTCATCAATTTTGGTTGCCATGGCCGAATGGTCTCCTCCTCTTTTTCTCCAAGTTTCTCCAAGGTTCTAAGGTTAAAAGATGATGAAAATAATTAATTGGTCATCTTTCCTCTACATATATTATGCATCCATGTGGACCATGGCCCACCCACACTACACGGCCACTTGGCCTTTTGCTTCATGAAATATTATCTTTCCATAATTAACTTTTAACCCCAAATTTTTCTTAATATTCCATGCCAATAAAATCATAAGCAACTTGTGCCTTAAAACAAAACCGGAGGTTAGAAGTCTCTACCTCGTATCCCGAAATAATCTTGTCCTTAACTTATCGTAGGTAGCTCGGAATGTCCCAATGTACAAAATACGGGATATAACATCCTCCCCCCCTTTAGAACATTCGTCCTCGAATGTTAAATTAGTCTTACAGGTCTTATAAGCATTTCGGGGGAGTCCCTTTTTTATGGCTATCACGTACGCTTCATTTATCAATCCAACATAACCAATTAAAGAGTTTAAATTACTTGTAGGTATAGGAAATAAGTAGGGATACTTATTCTTCATCTCTTCTTCAGCTTCCCAGGTCATCTCCTCCCTGTTATTGTTCCGCCATAATACTTTAACGGAATTCACATCTCTAGTACGCAACCTTCTCACTTGACGATCCAGTATGGCTATGGGCTGCTCCTCGTAGGATAACTCCTCTGTTACCTGGATATCATCTATGGGAAATACTCTGGAAGGATCACCTACATATTTGCGAAGCATTGACACGTGAAAGACTGGATGCACTGCTTCCAAATCAGACGGTAGGTCTAATTCACAGGCAAACTGGCCTACTCTACGGGCAATCTGATAAGGCCCAGTATACTTCGGACTGAGCTCCCCTTTTCTGCCGAATCTCATAACACCCTTCAAGGGTGACACTTTAAAAAATACCCGATCGTCGACCTGGAACTCTAAGTGTCGACGTCGATTATCTGCATATGACTTCGGTCGACTCTGAGCTGCTAATAACCGCTCCCGAATGAGTTTCACTTTGTCAACTACTTGCTGAATCATATCTGGGCCAATTAACTTAGTTTCGCCAGCATCGAACCGGCCACTCGGTGACCTGCACTTTCTGCCATACAAAGCCTCATACGGCTATCTGGACGCTAAAATGATAGCTATTATTATAGGCAAACTCCATAAGTGGCAGATGATCATCCCAGCTGCCTCTGAAATAAATAACGTAGGCCCGCAACATACCTTTTAGCGTCTGAATAGTACGCTCGGTCTGTCCGTCAGTCTGAGGGTGACATACTGTATCGAGATTCACTTGTGACCTCATCCCTTCTGGAGTGATCTCCAGAAGTTATCTATAAACTGAGCTCCTCTGTCTGAGATCATAGATGTGAGAGCTTTGTGAAGTCTCTCTATATAATTTCGCATAGCCTTTAACTGGATAAATAGTCTTGTACTGACTCCTTGCGGTTCAATGGTCAGCGTCATTAGTCCTTACATCCTTGTCACCATTTACCTTTACATTCCGAGTGTTCACCTAACATGACTTTGTCGCTAGTGAGTATAATGGTTATGTCCCTTAAACTATTCCTCCTAGTTTCTTCCCAGGACTACTTCCATCGATCCAAAGTATGTATATACGAAATGGTTCTGCACCCTTCTCTATCCTTCACAGTACAACTACACTTATGGCAACTCGTAATTCGAGTTCAACTAAATCCTTGGGCTATTGCCACAACTATTGCTTTAGCTTTCTGCCACAACTGTTTCTTTAGCTTTCATCCCCCAAATCTTACAATACAACCCAAAAGCATGGGGCTACGGAAATTCTTACTCCCTTACGATTCTCTCATAACACAAGTATACGTATCTTCGATTTCCTTGTATTGGCGATCATTTCGAGCTCTGGCTCCAAGCTAATAAATTTCTCCTTTTGGAGGATGAGAACGCCATAATCCCTTTCAAGTCCCATATGTTCTTCCTCCCTTTATTAAGGAGGTCCTAATACACCAATAGTTTTTAAATATCCATCGTCTTCGGCACTTATCTTTCGAAAGTTAGAAATCTCTTAGCATCGTTGCACGGCCTAATTTTTCTTTCCTTTACTTCTCATTCCTCGTCGTGGTCACTATCCTTCCGTCCCACTTGTCGAAGTCTGTTCTCCAACCCCACACATTCCTCCTTTGTTCCATACTACCACACTCTATCCCTCTCACACGCCTACCCTCAAATTTTTATCCAAATAATCCCGTGCCTTGCCCGTCGTCTCTCTTAGAGGCTTTACTCCCTCACGTTTCTTATTCTTTTGCTTTTTTCGACATTTTGGTCACCTTACCTTCCATCTACTCACTTTCTTTCTTTTCCAAATATCATTGTATTAAAACTTTCCAAGCTTAACCTGTAGTGAAAACAGCATCAGCTTGCCTTATAACATTTGTGCCATTTTTTTTTCTCACTTGAGTTTCGTTACCCTGTCTGATTATTGCCTTCCAATATGCCGCAACGTCGATTGCTGGGAAACACATACCCGCTGATATAGCCATGTATGGGATATCATATACATACGTATACATAATTGCTACCATCTTGCTTACAAAGTATTCCCAACGCTATTCACCGTACCCTGCATTCTAAAGCTGTGATGCACCTTCTTTCTCTTCACTGGTCTCAATCGCCTGTCCTATGTGACCTCTTAAGGTTCCCGCCCACTCCGCGTACTCGATTTCTCTTAGGCTACCCTAGCTTCTCATTTGTCTCTCCTATGTCCGAATTTATAGGACTTTTAGTACACTTTCCTGGGGGTCACCCATCCTAAAATTTCTCTCACTCCGAAGACGCTTAACCTTGTAACTCGATGAAATATGATGCTCTAATGCCAGTATGATAGCGTCCACCTTACGGCATGACCTTCATCACCTAATCTGGAGTAAATTGAAGTCTTAACAGATTTCAAAACATTCTCATAACACATCTCCCTCCGAATTAAAAAGGGTCTCTTACTCCAATCAATAATTATTTAATACTCATAGTCATTCCAAATTCTCAGTTAGGTGGCACTTATATTCCAATGATAAGTGTCCAAAGTTCTCTTGAAGCAGTGGCTTTATATCAACCTATATCATCTATTTCTTTTGATGAAGTTATATTGCCCCATTTGTTCCTTAAGCCTACCGTCCTTGTCACTTAAAGATTCCATTATTTTCGAGGTGAAGTCGTGTGCATGCAGTACCCCTTTATGCTTTATGCCTTTTTACCCTTACTGTGTACCCTACACAGGCTTCTAACTTACTAAAAAACATACCAAGTTCGTCTCAATAATGGCCTTATCTTATCACCATGTCGTCGTACTACACCTTTAAATTCATAACTATGTATTCCCTTTTCGTTCCATATTCGTACTCATTTAATTACGTCTATCTTGGGGGTGCTTCCTTTAGTATCCCCTTACTATATTTCTCCGATATGTCCATCCTTCTTTTCTGCACACGAGGAATTTTATAATACCTCTATGTCCTTCGGAAAATACAACCCCTACATAATCCCTTTCTCATTTTCAAATCATATTCTGTTCATCCTTATTTGTGCTTATCATACCGGTCATTTCCTAGCACTCATTCTACCTCATTGCTCCTCTTTCTATAGTTTGGTCTTTCACAGTTCCGTCACTGATATTACTCGTGTTCTCGGCTACACATGTCATCATCTACTACCGCACTGTTATCTCGCCCACTTTTCTTTTCATCTCCTTCTTCCGATTAACCCCTTCTTCTTTTGTGCTCGCTATCATTTCCGTTATCTCATAATCTCTATTCTGAACTTTCCTTATAGAAGAACTTCATAAATCCCCCCCCTTTTTTTTATCAATAGCTCGCCTTTATACTTTAGTCACATAGATCACGTCATATCTCTTAGTCACTTCCTCGCTAGGCTTTGCTCATTTTCATAACAATCCTTATTATATTCACATAATATCCCGTTCGTAATCAATCTTATAGTGTAACACTTCTTAACCTTTTACCCTTTCTGGTCAATCTTATCCTTAATATCTCACAAGCTGTCTTATCAATACATTCATATCCGTCACAATTCTTTTTCCTCTGTACTCTTGTCTCAATCATACTATTATTTCTTCTAACTATAAACTCGTCATAATTTATCCCTGCTTATCAATTCAGTTGGTACCTTAATATAACACTCTATCAAGATTTGTCAGTCTCTTCTAAATCATCTCTTAATATCACAAGCCCTTTCCAAATTCTTTTTACCATATCGATATCGACCTCCTAATTACTATTACCACCAATTCGAAATTAACTTATTTCTCAAGGTCAGCCGTACTTGCAACTTAGTCAAATCCTATCCTCACTATTGACACAACCTTTCAAGGCATATCACAAACCCATATCTCATTCTCTTTTTATTTCCGGGAAAATTTTGGCAGAGTTTCCTCTATATTTCTTACTATCTCAAAACCTGCACGCAGGAAATACCAACAATGCCTCACAGGGCCAATATATATATATATATATATATATATATATATATATATATATATATATATATATCACGGCCACACGGGGCTCCCAATATCAATAACAAGATGAAAATGATGGACTTACCTCGTATGTCCACCTCGAACTCGCACCTCGTCCCCTTTCCTGTCCACTTTTCCCTTCCAATTTTTAACCTTACATTTCAATCGTGCCTCAATACCTTACTCGACATATATCTTTTGTGCCTTTGCTTACCTGCGTGCTTTGTAACTTCCAATATCGTCCATCACTTTCTTCACGCCGATGTCGTCCTTCTGCTGAAATCAAAAGTTAGTATAGGGAATCTCATTTCCTATGACTTGGATCTATCGCACGATCTAAGACAGAAGAAAAGTCACTGATTCCTAAATACCCCGCAGCCTCCTGTTTATAAGTGTGGTCGGCTTCACACCATAAACAAGACTCTGCCGGACACGGTCTGTAGACACTCCGAGGACGAACTGCTCTGATACCACTTTTGTCACGATCCAACCCCGTAGGCCGCGACTAGTGCCCGAGCTGGGCGCCCGTATACACCCATTGACCAGAAACAGAATACAAATAACTTATACAACGTCGCCTGAAACGTCCCACATATATACATATATAGATCGCGGTCACAACCTTCGATGGTATCGCACGCAAGCCGCGCAAGGTGTCACAATACAGGGGGACGTCCAAAACACAAATCACAAAGACACAACTGAACAGTAACTACCCATAACCCACACATATGTGTCTACATACCTCTAAGAGTAATAACAGAATCATATGACGGGACAGGGCCCCGCCGTACCCCTGAATAGACATATATATATATATACATATACATATATAACGAAGGCGTCCGTACCAAAATATAGGCTCCGGAACAAGGGAGCGCTCCAAGATAGCTGAATGGAAATCCTAAGCTAGCGGATCACCAAAACGGGTATCTGTACCTGCGGGCATGAAACGCAGCCCCCGAAGAAAGGGGGTCAGTATGAAATATGTACTGAGGATGCAAAGCATGAAATACGATAAAAACGGGATCATAATCGGAACAAGAAGTACAAAAAGTAAATGCAATATCCAGAATACCAAAATGCTTACTTATTAAAACACAAATCATGCATGGGGCTCGGGAATATGGTCGCCCTCCCGTCGTTGGCGCCATAACACATCATACTCCGGAAGATTTCATATCTCCGTAACATCTCCGTAACACATCATAACACCATAACACATCATAACACCAGAATATAAGCGGTACCCGGCCCTCTAGCGAGGGGCTCGGTGCACCGTAACACATCATACTCCGGAATATAGCATAGTGCGCACGATGACATAACTGGCCCGGGACTTGGCGAATGATTTTACAACAGTATGCACGAGCAGAGTCGTGAGCAACCAAATGCATAAAAATCATCATTACAGACTCAATGGATAAGTAGACTAACCATACTCGGGGGTCGGGATGATAACCATAATAAGTTCTTTCAAAAGTCGTTAGGACTATACAAAGGAAAGTCTCGGGGACCACAGACAAGTATCAAACCAATCCGAGCCCGCCTACGAAAGTTAGAGACATTATTCGTTATGGAATCTTCTACGAACGTATCGAAGCGATCCGAGCCCGTCTATGAAAGTTACGGACTTTATTCGGCATAGAATCCTTTAGGACAAAACTCTTAATGCAACATTTGAAATCCAATCATATAAAAGACATAAGGACCACAGTTCGACTATATTAAGAATGCCAACATCAAGAAGTGAATAAGAATCGTAGACATGCTCGGATCTTAAGAATAGAGTTACCCCGAGGCTCGTATCATAGCTTACTTACAACTAAGACATGCCAAAAGAAAGAAAGGGTAAGCTTTACATACCTCGTCCGCTTCCTAAGCTAATCCGAACTTAAGTCTCGGCTTCTCAAGATCTACAACAACGCCATTAGATACTAAACATTAGTCATAGGTACTTAGGAATTCAATCCCAAGCTAGCACTTTACGTAAAGAAATTTGGGCAGCATTTCCCCTATAAATTCGACAAACCCAGAGAATTCAACTCGGCCAAATCATCAACAACCATACCAACAACATCAACAAGCAATTCAAAATGTATTCTAACGTTAGTGATTCCTTTCTATATAATTCGACGGCATTTCATTTACATTCAAATCATCCGCATACAATCAAGCCAACACCAATGGTCACACGTTCAAGTACCAATCCGAAACCATTCGAACAAGACTCAAGAACATTTCAAACAATCCGCATAATATTCAAAACAACCCAACCAACATTCAACACCACCCAAAGCCTTCCAAATTCAATAAGAACAACAACAACACATTCCTTTCTTCCAAATTCATGAACTATACCAATAATCCACACGTTAACAACATCATTCTCATAAATTCAAGAAACTATAATAAAATCACATTAGCTTCCAAAACAGCCCACAAACGATTACAACTTCAACTTGAATCATTAAACTTTCATTTTCATCATAGAATCCATAACAACCACAACCAAAAATACTAAGTAAAATTTGTTCATTCCTTCTACACAACAGCCCATACACACGGCTCAACATCCACATACGTACTTTCATGAATTTCATTCATTTCTACATACTACAACATACACAAACCATCCATAACACATGTGGAAGAAGATTAATCCTTATCTTTTTCACTTATCTTCTCAACTTGGCTGGGGTTGGTAAATTGCAAGAATGAATGCTTTGCTTGTTCCAATAACCACTCCACGTTATAGAGGACCCTCCAATTGGTAGTAAATCTAGAAGAAAATTATTTTTTTGATCACTATTCATGGTCATCAATTTTGGTTGCCATGGCCGAATGGTCTCCTCCTCTTTTTCTCCAAGTTTCTCCAAGGTTCTAAGGTTAAAAGATGATGAATATAATCAATTGGTCATCTTTCCTCTACATATATTATGCATCCATGTGGACCATGGCCCACCCACACTACACGGCCACTTGTCCTTTTGCTTCATGAAATATTAACTTTCCATAATTAACTTTCAACCCCAAATTTTTCTTAATATTCCATGCCAATAAAATCATAACCAACTTGTGCCTTAAAACAAAATCGGAGGTTAGAAGTCTCTACCTCGTATCCCGAAATAGTTTTATCCTTAACTTATCGTAGGTAGCTCGGAATGTCCCAATGTATAAAATACGGGATATAACATCCTTATGGGAGATGCAAGAGCATGGTTCGAGAAGCTATCCCGAAATTCTATTACTACAAGGTCAGAGATGGCAGCAGTCTTTCTCAAGAAATGGTACCCTCTGAGCAAGAAGGCTTAGATTCGTGACAAGATCTATGAATTTAAGCAGCGACCGGGGGAACAGTTATATGAAGCTTGGGAGAGATTCAAAGAGTATTTGCAAAAGATTCTGAATCATGGTTTTTCGGAGAACACAAGTTATATCCCGTATTTTGTACATTGGGATATTTTAAAGTAATCGCGATGAGTTAAGGACAAGGCTATTTTTCAATTTTGTTTAATGCATAAGTTGCTTATGAATTTTATTGGATGTAAATATTAAGGAAAATTAGGGGCTAGAAGTTGAAAAAAATATTTCATGAAAAAGCCACAAGTGGCCAAGTGGCCTTGTGGGTGTGTGGGCTCCCACCCATGGCTTGGCCAATTGCCTTAAGCCATGAGAGGGGCATGTGTCTACCTTGTATTTGTAGGAGCCATATATATATAGACAATAGATGACAAAGCAAGACAATTATTCATCTTACACAACTCTAGAAACTTGGAGAGGAAGAGAGAAGTATTCGGCCAAGGCTAGCCGAATTGGTGCCCTTGAGTATTGATCAAAAACAATAATTTTATTCTAGTATTCCAACCAATTGGAAGGTCCTTAATAACGTGGAGTAGTTGTTGGAGCAATCAAAACGTTCGTTGTTGCAATTTACAAACCCTAGCCAAGTTGGAAAGCTAAGGGGTAAAGGTAAGATTTAATCTCCTCTTTCATGTGTTATGGATGGTTTGTGCATGGTGTAGTGTGTAGAAATGGATGAAATTTATGGAACCCTAGGTGTTGGTGTTGAGCCGTGTATGTGTTGTGTTGTGTAGGAGTGATGGACTAATTTTACTTAGCATTTTTGGTTGTTGTTGTTGTGGATTCTATGATGCAAATGAAGGTTTAATGGTTCAAGTTGGAGTTGTGATCGTTTGTGGGCTGTTGTAGAAGCTAATATGATGTTAATATCATTTCTTCTTGCATTTGTGTGAATAATGTTGCTAACGTGTGGATTGTTGGTATGGTTCATGAATTTGGAAGAAAAGAATGTGTTGTGTTGCTCTTGTCGAGTTTGGAAGATTTCGGGTGGTGTTGTATGTTGGTTGGGCCGTTTTGAATTAATTATTGATATTGTTAGTATGGTTGTTTGTATTGTTGTTGATGATTTGGCCGAGTTGAATTCTCGGGGTTTGTTAAATTTATAAAGGAAGTCCTGCCCAAATTTCTGTAAATAAAGTGCTAGCTTAGGATTGGATTCTTAAGTACCTATAGCTAATGTTTGGTATCTACTGACGTTGTTGTAGATCTTGGGAAGCCCGAGACTTAAGTTTGGATTAGCTTAGGAAGCGGACAAGGTATGTAAAGCTTAGCCTTTCTTTCTTTTGGCATGTCTTAGATGTAAGTAAGATGTGATACGAGCCTCGGGGTAACTCTACTCATAAGTTCCGAGCATGTCTACGATTCTTATTCACTTCTTGATATTTGCCTTCTTAATATGGTCGAGCCATTGTCCTTGTGTCTTTTGCATTATTGGATAGTAAATGTTGCATAAAGAGTTCTTGTTGCTAAAGGATTCTATGTTGAATAAGGCCCCTAACTTTCATAGGCAGCCTCGGATTGCTTTGATACGTTCGTAGAGGATTCTATAATGAATAATGCCCGTAACTTTCCTAGGCGGGCTCGGATTGGTTTGATACATGTCTAGGATCCCTGAGTCTTCCCTTAATACAGCTTATAGCGACTTTTAGAAAGAACGTAATTTGGCTATCATTTTAATACTCGAGCGTTGCTTTCTTACTTACCTATCGAGTCTCAAAAGATGATTTTATATGCATATGGTTTCTCACTACTCTGCTCGTGCTTGCTGTTATTACTTTCTTCCGAGTCCCGGAGCCGGGACACGTATTCGTGCATAACTCCTTTGCATTATTCATCGAGTCCCTCACTAGAGGGCTGGGACACGTTATATGTATATGTATATGATGATATGATGACATGATGATATGATGATACGGGGATGGCGGCCAGGATGGCATATGATGATTCCATTCACCGAGTCCCTCACTAGAGGGCCGGGACACGTCATATATGTATATGTACATGATGATTATTTACTTATGTCGCTCGGTCCCATAATGGGCTAGGTATGATATTGACATGCATGATTTACGTTTCAAAGGCAAGCCTTGTGGTTTTCTGGTTATTGTACTACTTTTCTATACTCCTTATTTCAGTTTGATCCTGTTTACTGTATTCCATGCTTTACATGTTCAGTACATATTCCGTACTGACCCCCTTTCTTCGGGGGCTGCGTTTCATGCCCGCAGGTATAGATACTCGTCTTGGTGACGCGCCAGCTTAGGATCTCCATTCAGCTGTCTTGGAGTGCTCCCTTGTTCCGGAGCCTATAGTTTGGTACAGACTCTTTCGTTGTATATGTATACGTCTATTCACGGGTACGGCGGGGCCCTGTCCCGTCATATGATTCTGTTGTTACTCTTAGAGGTCTGTAGAAATATATGTGGGTTGTGAGAAGTTGTTGTTCGGTCGTATCTGTGTGATTTGTGTTTTGGGACGTTCCCCTATGTTATGACGGCCTTGCCGGCTTATGCACGATATGTATATATATATATATATATATATATATATATATATATATATATGCGACGCCCTGCTTTTCTGTATGTATCAGTTCTTGTTATGTTAGCTGTGGTCTGCTTGTAGTTAGCAGGTGTGTACGAGTGTCCAGTTCGGGCACTAGTCACGGCCTACGGGGTTGGGTCGTGACAATACATTAATGGAGAAGTTCTACCGAGGGCTGGATCCAGTGATGCAATCAGTTGCTAACAATGCAGCTGATGGTTGTTTCATGAATAAATCTTACCGACGAGTGACAAACATGCTTGAAAGGCTAACCACTCACAATCAGGCTTGGCACTCGAACAATGCAGACATTGTGCCTTACGGTAGTGCCATGATCCAAAATATGGTAAAGAAGAATCTAGATACCCAGCAAACATTGGCTGAGCTTGCAACAAATATTTCCTTGCTAACAAAAACGTTTAATGAAACCCAGATTAAGAAGTTGAATGTTTGTGAGGATGATGCAGGTATGTCGAAAGGGATGTACCAGACCCAAGAGGGCCCGTTTCATGAGGGACCTCATATGTAGGTAGATGATGCTAACTATGTGAATAATTATCAAGGGGGTTATCAAAGACAGAACTACCAAGGTGGTTACCAGAATCAGAATCAATGGAGGCCTCAGCAAGGTCAAGGTGCTTATAACAACAACAACAACTCAGGGAACTACAATAATAATTATGGTTGTGCGAACCAAGGGAGCTACAACAACAGCAACAATTTTGGGAACAAGAGTTCCAATCCTTATATACCACCAAAAGGGCAGTCAATAGAGCAAGGTAGTTTGAAGGTTGAAGCAATGCTTGAGAAGATTCTGGCAAATCAATCAAAGTCTGAGAGGACCTTATCCTGGTTGACAGAGACAGTAGGTTCCCATACAGGAGTTATTCAGAACCTCGAGTCACAGATGAGTGGTATTTCTATAGAGCTGCACCCTCCTAAAAAGGGAGGACTTCCGAGTGGCACTATTCTGAATCCGAAGAATGGGGGACGCGGTATAGACTGTGTGTTTGCCATCACTACTAGGAGCGGTAAAATACTCCAAGGAGCTGATAAGAAGGTTGCTGATCTTGATCAGATAAATAAAGAGGAAGAGGTGCAGTCTGAAGCACCAATGAGTATTGATGAGAATCTTACTGACAAGAAGGTTGCTGATATTCTAGAGACTTTGAAGGAGGCTGATGACAAGAGCAAGAAATCTGTAAAAGGGGCTCTCCACCCTTTGATTCAGCTTTTCAAATCTAAGCCTCCCTTTCCTCAGAGGTTGGTAAAAAAGAAGGAAGATGCTTAGTTAGAAAATATTTATGATCAGCTGAAGCAGTTGTCTCTAAATTTTCCTTTCTTAGAAGCTGTCAAGGATATGCCGGGTTTTGCTAAATATTTGAAGGAACTATTGACCAAGAAGAAAACGGTTCAACATGAAACCGTGAGTTTGACTCACACTGTGAGTTCCATCATCTCAACTACTACTGTTTAGAAAAAGGGAGATCCTGGGGCATTCACCATTCCTTGTTCTATTGGGCACCTTGACTTTGCTCGTGCTTTGTGTGATAATGGGGCGAGTATTAATCTGATGTCACTTGCTATATACAAACAATCTAGTTTGGGGATGACAAGGCCAACTACTATGAGGTTACAGATAGCTGATAGGTCTATAAAAAGGCCTGTTGGTGTGGTTGATAATGTGCTTGTGCGGGTCGGTGAATTTATGTTGCCCGCTAATTTTGTGATTCTTGACTGTGCTGTTGATCGGGACATTCCTATTATTCTGGGGAGATCTTTTCTTGCTACAGGGAGAGCTCTGATGGATTCAGAGAAAAATGAAATCAAGTTTCGAGTCAACGATGAAGAAGTTACTTTTTAGGCTAGCAAGGGAATGAAGTTACCAAGTGCTTGCGAGAGTATTTCGGTAATTGATTCATTTGATGTTGTTGATGAAGCGGTGGAGTTCAAGATGGAAGAAGAAAGTTTGGGTGAAGCTCTAGCCGCTATTCTTGTGAACTTTGATGCTGTGGATATAGAGGGTTATGTGGAGACAGTTAATTCGCTTATTGGGTTGGGTTCATAGTCTTACCACCCAAAGAAGCTAAATCTTGATCTGGAAAATAAAACAACTCCTCCAGCAAAGACTTCAATCATTGAGCCACCTAAGTTGGAGCTTAAGCAGCTCCCATCACATCTGAAGTACAAGTTCCTTGGTCCGAACAATACATTGCCAGTGAATATTTCAGCCCTATTGACTGAAGAGCAAATTCTGCAGCTTTTAGAGGCATTACATGAATATAGGTGTGAGATTGGTTGGACTATAGCAGACATTCGGGGAATTTCTTCTGGGATCTGTGAACATAAAATCCAGTTGGAGGAGGATAGCAAGCCGAGTGTAGAGCATCAAAGGAGACTGAATGAGAATATGTAAGAGGTAGTCAAGAAAGAAATTATCAAATGGTTAGATGCTGGAGTGGTTTACCTAATTGCTGATAGTAAATGGGTAAGCCCAGTCCAATGTGTTCCTAAGAAGGGCGGCATCACAGTTGTGCCCAATGCAAAGAATGAGTTGATTTCGACGAGAACTGTAACTGGATGGAGAGTTTGCATGGACTATCGCAAGCTCAACACTGCCACATGTAAGGATCACTTCCCTATGTCTTTTATTGATCAAATGCTTGATCGGCTAGCGGGGCGTTCTTATTACTGCTTCCTTGATGGTTATTCGGACTACAATCAGATCAACATCGCTTTGGAGGATCAAGAGAAGATGACTTTTACTTGTCCTTATGGGACGTTTGCGTTCAGCCGAATGCCCTTTGGGTTGTGTAATGCACCACGTACTTTTCAAAGGTGCATGATGTCGATCTTTTCTGACGTGGTAATGGACTTCTTGGAAGTGTTCATGGATGACTTCTCTGTTATGGGTGATTCATTTGAATATTGTCTTGGCCATCTGGGTCAAGTACTAAAAAGATATGAGGAGACAAATCTCGTGCTAAATTGGGAGAAGTGCCACTTTATGGTGAAGAAAGGATTCGTCCTCGGTCATAAAATCTCTGAAAAGAGAATTAAGGTCGATCAAGCGAAGATAGATGTGATTGCAAAACTTCCTCCACCTATCTCAGTCAAAGGTGTCCGAAGTTTCTTGGGACATGCTGGGTTCTATAGGCGCTTCATCAAAGATTTCTCCAAGATTACTAACCCGATGTGTAAGCTTCTTGAAAAAAGAATCTAAGTTCATGTTTGATGACAAGTGTCGGAAGGCGTTTGATGAGTTAAAGGAGCGCCTCACTACTGCTCCTATTATTGTTGCTCATGATTGGTCCTTGCCCTTTGAATTGATGTATGATGCTAGTGGTTTCGCGATAGGTATTGTGCTTGGCCAGAGGCACAATAAAATTATGCACCCAATCTATTATGCAAGCAGAACACTGAATGCTACCCAGATGAATTACACAGTGACGGAGCAAGAGCTGTTTGCCATAGTTTTTATTTTTGAGAAGTTTCGGGACTATTTGTTGGGTCCAAAGTCATGGTATACACTAATCATGCAGCATTGAGATACCTTATGGCGAAGAAGGAAGCTAAGCTGCAACTGATCCGATGGGTGCTATTGCTGGAAGAGTTTGATTTTGAGATGAAGGACCGCAAGGGCACTGAGAATCAGGTTGCTGACCATCTCTCTCAGCTTGAAGAAGCTGGGAGACCTTTTGATGAGCTAGCTATAGATGCGTTTCCAGATGAAAGGGCGTTGGCCGTGTCAATGGAAGTGGTGTCGTGGCATGACTCTCCTGTTGGGGGTTATTATAGTGGTAACCGAACTGCGGCTAAGGTTTTTGAATGCGGTTATTACTGCCTGACTATCTTTCATGATGCAAATCTGTTGGTGCGGTCTTGTGATCAATGTTAGAGGCAAGGGAATATCGGCAGAAGGCAAGAGATGCCTATGAATTTTGTGATGGAGATCGAAGTGTTCGATGTCTGGGGGATTGATTTTATGGGACCCTTTGTGAGTTCAGGTGGCACGAAATATATCTTAGTTGTTGTGGACTACGTGTCGAAATGGGTAGAAGCGGTGGCTTTACCTAACAACGAGGCCAAGAGTGTCATGGGGTTCCCCAAGAAGAACATATTTACTCGTTTTAGTACCCCGAGGGCTATTATCAGTGATGGTGGTTCCCACTTTTGCAATACAGCTTTTGTGGGATTGATGGAGAAATATGGCGTAAAACATAGGGTGGCAACACCTTATCATCCTCAGACAAGTGGGCAAGTTGAAGTATCCAATCGGTAGATCAATAGTATTCTAGCTAAAACGATGAATGCAAATAGGACTGATTGGGCCCGGAAGCTCGATAATGCTCTATGGGAATACCAGACTGCCTTCAATACTCCGATTAGGACTTCACCCTTCAAGCTCATGTTCGGAAAAGATTGTCACTTGCCTGTTGAACTTGAACACAAGGCTATGTTGTTACACCTCGGAAAATTCTCCGTTGATACACAGTGAATAGACTAACGAAGGGCACAATGTATGCGGTGTGTTAATAAGTAAAAAAATGCATTTAATGACCCTAATCGAGATTGCAAAGTCATTTGAGGTAAGAGAAGAAAGTTTGCCAAGGAAGACAAGGTATACGTTATGTATCGAAAAGAATTTACGAGTACCGAATTAATGATGACTTAATGATGTCTTGGCGAAGAGTTATAACATCCCTTAGATTGTTAATGAGGTTTTAAACAAGTGTTAAGAAGGTTCCATAAGGATTGGAGATCAAACGAGTCGACGAGAACGAGTTCGAAAAAGCTGGGCATTATACGGCCCAACATACTGGCCGTATGTTAGGCCGTATATTCAGCCCAGATTGGCAGCCTTCACTGGACCAAAAGTACGGCCAAACATACGGTCAGTATAAATTATACGGACCGTATGTTGGTCCGTGAAATCCAAGCGGGACAGATTGTGAGATATTAATAAGGGGACCAAGTTCATTTCATTTCATTTCATCTTCACTCCCCGTCTCTCAAGAACTCTCTAGAACATTTCTCCACACCTCTCCCACAAGAATTCAAGAGATATTAATGATCAAATTCATCAAACCAAGAGAATCAAGTGTAAGAAACTCATTAAAGTTCATCCAAGACAAGAAATCCAAGTGGAGGTGGAACTAGGGTTTTGCTCAAGTGAAGTGTTTCCACCCAAAGTCCATTCCTACACCATCTAAGGTAAGTTTTATGGTCTTTCTATATTGTTTAAGGTAAGTTTTATGGTCTTTCCATATTGTTTAAGGTATTATGAGGTTGAAAGACTTGGATTGTAGAAGGAGATAGAAAATGGGTCATGAATGTGAGAATAGTGATATTTTTTAGTAGTAGCTTGGATTGAGTCATGATTCTTGATATGTTGTGATTATGATTATGTTATAAATGGAATTAAAAACATGGGATAGACATTGTATATGAGTGAATGTAATAGTGTGTCATAACCATGAATATGGATGATTTGAAGTGGATTGAGAAATATGGATAATGTAGGTGAATGAAGACTATTGATATGATGTTGTGAATGTTATTATAGGTGTTTGGGAGTTGATATATGATATGGGGGAAGTTTTATAAACAAAGAAGATGCTGCCCAATTTTCTCTAGCCTTAGTCAAGTATGCTAAGCTATCGATTTTCTAATGTTAGTATAAATCTAATAAAGGTAGAAACATCGGCATTGAAGGAGAACGTTCAAGCGATAGAATAGTTGAACCAAAAGGTATGTAAGGCTAACCCTTGTTTTAATAAGGCATAGTTCCTTGGCCATATATGTATTCTTTCATGAGCCTATGATGTCCTCCAAATGATTCTATCTTTAAAGCTGTTATAGCCCGTACTTTGTATGTTCGAATATTTCGAGATAGTCGAGGAATGTGGAGGGCAAGACCGTTTCCAAATTATATTAATGAGCAAGTTGGTTATGAATATTATTTATGAATATTATTAGTATGGAAATATTGAGGAAGGCCAAGGGTAAAAAGGAAAATTTGCAAAATGGCTTATGGTAATATTGTAAAAGGCTAGGGGCAAAATGGTAATTTCACAAAAGTTCAAGAAAATTCTTGAAGGGACAAAGCTTACATAAGAAGAAACTTGGTCTTCTTTGTTTAATTTCAAGAAAAAGGAAGAAAATTCTAGAAAAAGAAAGAAAGGGGGGCATGTGGCCATTTCATAATTAAAGGGGGCAAGTATATATATGTAGAAATATGATCAATTCATCATTTTAATTCAAGTAACTTGGAGAGAGAGAGAGAAAGAAAGAAAGAAAGAGGAGAGGGGTTCGGCCAACAAGGTCCAAGAGGGAGTGAAGGGGAAAAATATTTTTCTTCTATTATTTCCACTAAATGGAAGGTCCTCTTTAACATGGAAGAATTGTTGGAACAAGGAAACCAATTATTCTTGCAATTTCCAACTCTAGCCGAGAGTTGAAGAATAAGGAAAGAGGTAAGGTTCAATCTCTTTTTTTGTGTTATGGATGCTTGGTACATGTTGTAGTGTGTAGAAGGGAATGAAAAACATGAAATTTTGCATGTTGAAGTTGTGGCCGTGTGGTGTGTGGTGTGGCCGTATGTGTGGTATTGTGTTGTGTAGAAAAGAATGAATTAATTATATGTAATATGTTGGTTGTTGTTGTAATGTCAAGAAATGGGTGAAGTTCATGAAAATATGTGTGTTGGTGTATGGCCGTGTACATGCCATGTTTGGCCGTGTATGTGTTGTATGGTATTGAAGTGATGAGTTAATTTTATGCAGTGTATTGCTTGTTGTAATGTATAGAGATGGATGAAAATGCATGAAAATATGTAGGAAGTGTTGTGGCCGAATGGTATAGGATTTGGTAAGTTGTGGAAAATTGATTTTATTGGACATTCTAGTTGTTGTTGTTATGGATTATGTGATATAGAATGAAGGTTGTTGATGAAGTTAACGTATATGAATGATAATGAAAAATATGGTTGTTGTTGAAATTGAAGGTTTCGGATAAAGTAGTATGTCGATTGAGTTATTGGAATAGTATGCGAATTGAATTGAATTGAATTGAATTGAATATTGAAGTGTTGCTAGAATGATTGCTAGTATTGTTGTTGGTTTGGCCGGGTTGAATTCCCGGATTATTGTTGATTAAAATTTGCCGAGTTAGATTCTCGGGGATGGTATATTTACAGAGGAGATCTTTACCGAAATTTCGGCAGGATATAAATGAATTTGTTTAAAGGATTAAGATAAGTATATGGTGATGAGTCTAATGATTATATCAACTCTCTTGAATGTAGACTAACAAGTTTGGATGGATAAGCGTAGCTAGTAAGACGCGGTACAGGTATGTTAAGGCTACGCCCTTTCTTTCCATGGCATGATTCATACGTGAGACGTGTTAAAAGCTTCCATAACGTTCTCATTTTCAAACGTTAGAAGTAATGGTTCTAAGGCATGATTTCCTTCTTAAAAGTTTGCAAATGTTTTCCAAAATATTCATTTTTCTCCAAAAACCAAGTTTGATGATTTTGAAAGCCTTTATGACTAAAACGACGAACATGATTTTATGATGACAAGGATGATGCCGGATATGAGAAAATGTCAATGACGAATACGTCAAGGATATGTTCTTACCATGAACATGACGATATGGAACGTTAAGCTATTTCTTGAATAATGACTATTTTTTTTAAAAGGTTCCAAAGTATATGAAACGATATGTTATGATCCTGTTTTATGTTTCCCGTGAAGTTACTCTTCATTGATAGTCTCGCCTTATTGTCCTAGTTCCTTCAAGGTGAGGCAAAGCGCCCATGGTTATTCCATAACATCATCGGAGATTACCGACCTTACGTCACTCCGATAGGTACATGACTTTCCTTGGGCTCTCATGCATGCTAAATATGTACATGGGGGGAGAGAGGGGATACATGGGGATATGGGAAAGGGACACATGTTGCGCTATAGGCGCGTTTCCACCTGGTCAGCTGGCGTTATCATCCCGGACGCGGGATGCCCGGACGCGGGATATATGGGTGAGCCAACGTATTTCGGCGCTATGTGGGTGAGCCGACTTGTTCGGCGCTATGACATGATATGACCAGATAAGCATGCATGGCATCCGCCCTCAGAGGCATTCACATGTACAGGTTACAGCTTTACATGATATGATCCATATGTACAGGTTACAGCTTTACATGATATGATCCATATGTACAGGTTACAGCTTTACATGATATGTTCCATACGTACAGGTTACAGCTTTACATGTGACATGTTCCATATGTATAGCTTACTCCCTTACACATGATATGTCTCATATGTACGGGATACTCTCTCTCACATGATATGCTCTACATCTCCATACTGTTGTGCACATGATTACGTCTCTTTCTATGTTACCATCCATGCCTTGCATACTCGGTACATTGCTCGTGCGACGCCCCTTTTGTGGGCGGCTGCGTTTTATGCCGCGCGGTACGACCAAACGAGTAGAAGCCATTATAGAAGATGACCCGGCGATGTTGGCAAGCTCCATTTTCCACGGAGAGATGCCGAATCGGCGTACATGTGCTATGATTTACGATCACGATTAGAGACTTTGCGAGACGGTCGTGGGTCTAGAGTGTCGGTTTGAAAACGGCCCCACTAGCCGATATGTTTTTATTATACATTATGTTATAGAGTCCACACGCTACAGACTGTGTTTAATTTGAGAAACGACAAAAAGATTTTGAAAATTTTACTATGTATTTTACTTTCATTTGATTTAAGAATCCAAAGAGAATATGTGAGTAATAAGAGTCCGCGGGTTCGCTCGGCTCCGAATATGGGGTCGGGTGCCCATCACACCCTAGTAAGATCGGGGTGTGACAGCAGGTCGGTCTAAGGGTTGTCTGCAAAGTCGTGTCCAGTAGAGTCCTGTTTATGGGTGTGAAGCCGGCCACATTTATAAACAGGAGGCTGCGGGGCATCTAGGGATGGTTGACCTTCTTTCTATCTTAGATCGTGCGATAGAGCCCAGTCATAAGAAATAAGATTTCCCTATATAAGCCATACGTACGACAGAAGAAGGCGAGTGACAATATGGCAAGTCACAAAGGTAAGTCTGGATATTTGTTCTGTTACTTGGAACTGGAAGTTCTGGATGGCGGGAATATGTCATATAGCTGTATGTTCTGTGAAGTATCATCGATATTTGCTGCGAACAGATCTTGAATAGTAGAAATGGTCAAGGAGATTCTATCAGAACGGACACGTCTATCAAGAAGAAGTATGGAAAGCAAATACTGTAAATAGGCAATAAGTGGGCTGCGTTATTTCAGAAAGGTTATGAATTTGGCATGGCGATGAAGGTGCGATCACTACCATCGGGAATCTGGAAGTCCAGGACAGGAGGTGGCCCTACACACAAGCAAAAGGTGAAGATTGAGGATCAAAAAGGGTAAAACGGTAATTGTAAAAGAAGAACGTGATACGAAAATGTTTCGGGACCTGTAAAACCTCGACTTGCTCCAGATCGGGTAATAAAGGTCATAAGAGGAAGTGGACACGATTATAGCAGCATTAAGGCACGGAATTCCACCAAAGTTTCGAGGTTAAGCGTGCCAAGGTGGGAGGATCGGTGACCTCCCTGGGAAGTATGCAAGAAATTCTACATATTCAGACATACGAGACAAATGAGAAGTCAGGGTAGCCTAAGGGAAACTAGAGTATATGGGACGGTTGGAGACCATAAGAAGACGCGTAGGATGAGGCAGACTAGCTCGGTGAAGAGACAGAAAGTGTATCACAGCCCTAGAATTAGGATAGGCTTGAACAGCGTTTGGACGTATTTTGTGGGCTAGTTGATAGTAAAAATATATATGTACATGAATGTGTAGGATACTCCACATATGATTGTATCGGTGGACATGTGAGTCCCAACAATCGAAGCTACGGTATAAAAGGCATCAACCGAGTAAGGGTACCGAAATTCGAGTGGCAACAAAAGTAAATGGTACAGGTGCTACAGGATAAGCTGCTATTGTTTTACTATAGATTAAGACTGGAGAGTCTAATACAATGATAGTTGGAAAGGAAAGAGAGTGAGATAATGGAAAACAAGGAGACCAAAGGTCAGGAAATGGTGAACGATAAGGAACCTCAGTGAGAGAAACCCTCGAAAAGGGAAAAACCTACTGATAAAGTATGAGGCTGCGCAGGCAAGGATTCAAAAAGGAGTATATGAAAAGGATAAATTATGGTAATATGAAACCAAGAAAGAGTGTGTGAGGTCTAAGGACCAATTCCAATAGGCAGGGCTAAAAGAATAGTAACCACGACAAAGAATGTGAAGTAAGAAAAGGATGACTAAGCTTAGCAGCGATGTAATGAAACTTTGGTGTTAAAAGGTATATAAAGGAATAAATGTATAGCCATACTAATATGGTTGCCACCGGCATGGGAAAGCCTTCCTGAGAGGGTGACCTAAGAATAGGACAGATATATGCGTTAAAAGGAATAGTTCATGAACTTTAGAACCTATGCGGCAAATGACAAGAGAAGCAAGTATTCGAGAAGGAAGGAAACCAGGACGGATAAGGACGAAAGTAGGAGGAATATACTACCGGCTTGGTCAAAGGAAAGAGGAGAACATATTATATTGGACTTAAAGAGGAATCGCAACACGGTCAAAAAGTAGGAAAAACATATGGAAGTACGAGGGATACTTCGACAGTTGGCGAAAGGAAATCCATGACACGGATTAAGAATTCATGTAAAGACCGAGGAGTTCGATTATAAGGAGAATAAGGTAAAGGATAAGAAACGGGCATAAAGGAAAGAGCAGCTATAAAAGGGACCCTCCCGAAATATTATGACGCCCCATAAGGTCAGTTAAACATTCGAGGACGAATGTTCTAAAGGGGGGGAGGATGTTATAGCCCGTACTTTGTATGTTCGAATATTTCGAGATAGTCGAGGAATGTCGAGGGCAAGACCGTTTCCAAATTATATTAATGAGCAAGTTGGTTATGAATATTATTTATGAATATTATTAGTATGGAAATATTGAGGAAGGCCAAGGGTAAAAAGGAAAATTTGCAAAATGGCTTATGGTAATATTGTAAAAGGCTAGGGCAAAATGGTAATTTCACAAAAGTTCAAGAAAATTCTTGAAGGGACAAAGCTTACATAAGAAGAAACTTGGTCTTCTTTGTTTAATTTCAAGAAAAAGGAAGAAAATTCTAGAAAAAGAAAGAAAGGGGGGCATGTGGCCATTTCATAATTAAAGGGGGCAAGTATATATATGTAGAAATATGATCAATTCATCATTTTAATTCAAGTAACCTGGAGAGAGAGAGAGAGAAAGAAAGAAAGAAAGAAAAAAGAAAGAAAGAAAGAGGAGAGGGGTTCGGCCAACAAGGTCCAAGAGGGAGTGAAGGGGAAAAATATTTTTCTTCTATTATTTCCACTAAATGGAAGGTCCTCTTTAACATGGAAGAATTGTTGGAACAAGGAAACCAATTATTCTTGCAATTTCCAACTCTAGCCGAGAGTTGAAGAATAAGGAAAGAGGTAAGGTTCAATCTCCTTTTTTTGTGTTATGGATGCTTGGTACATGTTTTAGTGTGTAGAAGGGAATGAAAAACATGAAATTTTGCATGTTGAAGTTGTGGCCGTGTGGTGTGTGGTGTGGCCGTATGTGTGGTATTGTGTTGTGTAGAAAAGAATGAATTAATTATATGTAATATGTTGGTTGTTGTTGTAATGTCAAGAAATGGGTGAAGTTCATGAAAATATGTGTGTTGGTGTATGGCCGTGTACATGCCATGTTTGGCCGTGTATGTGTTGTATGGTATTGAAGTGATGAGTTAATTTTATGCAGTGTATTGCTTGTTGTAATGTATAGAGATGGATGAAAATGCATGAAAATATGTAGGAAGTGTTGTGGCCGAATGGTATAGGATTTGGTAAGTTGTGGCAAATTGATTTTATTGGACATTCTAGTTGTTGTTGTTATGGATTATGTGATATAGAATGAAGGTTGTTGATGAAGTTAACGTATATGAATGATAATGAAAAATATGGTTGTTGTTGAAATTGAAGGTTTCGGATAAAGTAGTATGTCGATTGAGTTATTGGAATAGTATGCGAATTGAATTGAATTGAATTGAATTGAATTGAATATTGAAGTGTTGCTAGAATGATTGCTAGTATTGTTGTTGGTTTGGCCGGGTTGAATTCCCGGATTATTGTTGATTAAAATTTACCGAGTTAGATTCTCGGGATGGTATATTCTGAGAGGAGATCTTTACGAAATTTCGGCAGGATATAAATGAATTTGTTTAAAGGATTAAGATAAGTATATGGTGATGAGTCTAATGATTATATCAACTCTATTGAATGTAGACTAACAAGTTTGGATGGATAAGCGTAGCTAGTAAAAGGCCTTGATACAGGTATGTTAAGGCTACGCCCTTTCTTTCCATGGCATGATTCATACATGAGACGTGTTAAAAGCTTCCATAACGTTCTCATTTTCAAACGTTAGAAGTAATGGTTCTAAGGCATGACTTCCTTCTTAAAAGTTTGCAAATGTTTTCCAAAATATTCATTTTTCTCCAAAAACCAAGTTTGATGATTTTGAAAGCCTTTATGACTAAAATGACGAACATGATTTTATGATGACAAGGATGATGCCGGATATGAGAAAATGTCTATGACGAATACGTCAAGGATATGTTCTTACCATGAACATGACGATATGGAACGTTAAGCTATTTCTTGGATAATGACTATTTTTTTTTAAAAGGTTCCAAAGTATAGGAAACGATATGTTATAATCCTGTTTTATGTTTCCCGTGAAGTTACTCTTCATTGATAGTCTCGCCTTATTGTCCTAGTTCCTTCAGGTGAGGCAAAGCGCCCGTGGTTATTCCATAACATCATCGGAGATTACCGACCTTACGTCACTCCGATGGTACATGACTTTCCTTGGGCTCTCGTAAATGCTAAATATGTACATGGGGGGAGGGAGGGGATACATGGGGATATGGGAAAGGGACACATGTTGCGCTACAGGCGCGTTGCCACCTGGTCAGCTGGCATTACCATCCCGGACGCGGGATGCCCAGACGCGGGATATATGGGTGAGCCGACGTATTTTGGCGCTATGTGGGTGAGCCGACTTGTTCGGCGCTATGACATGATATGACCAGATAAGCATGCATGGCATCCGCCCTCAGAGGCATTCACATATACGGGTTACGGCTTTACATGATATGATCCATATGTACGGATTACGGCTTTACATGATATGATCCATATGTACGAGTTCTGACTTTACATGATATGTTCCATACGTACGATTCTGACTTTACATGTGACATGTTCCATATGTACAGCTTACTCCCTTACACATGATATGTCTCATATGTACAGGATACTCTCTCTCACATGATATGGTCTACATCTCCATACTGTCGTTGCATATGATTACGTCTCTTTCTATGTTACCATCCATGCCTTGCATACTCGGTACATTGCTCGTGCGCGCCCCTTTTTGTGGTAACCGTTTTATACCGCGCGAGTACGCCAAACGAGTAGAAGCCATTATAGAAGATGACCCAGCGATGTTGGCAAGCTCCATTTTCCCTGGAGAGATGCCGAATCGGTGTACATGTGTTATGATTTCTGATCACAGTTAGAGACTTTTTGCAGACAGAGTCGTGGGTCTAGAGTGTCAGTTTTGAAAACGGCCCCACTAGCCGATATGTTTTTATTATACATTATGTTATAGTGTCCTCACGCTACAGACTGTGTTTAATTTGAGAAACGACAAAAAGATTTTGAAAATTTTACTATGCATTTTACTTTCATTTGATTTAAGAATCCAAAGAGAATATGTGAGTAATAAGAGTCCGCGGGTTCGCTCGGCTCCGAATATGGGGTCGGGTGCCCATCACACCCTAGTAAGATCGGGGTGTGACAAAAGCCAGTAAAGCTCATGATTCTCATTATGTTTATGGTTCTACTAAATTCCTTATACGATGAGTGATCCTCTAAGGATAGATATAATAAAACGACGATAGTATTGATATCAAAGATGCTTATGAGCTCTTATGTATATGTGTCTATGTATGACTATTATGTAACACCGAGCTTACATGGCCGGGTATGATATGTACTGCGCGCACACCATTGGAGGGTACGGATAACCACGAGCCTTGGTAGGGCCAGGTATGTATAATCACTGAGCCTTGCCATGGCCGGGTATGTGAAACACCGATCCTTCATGGTCGGGTATGCTATGAATATAAATATGTAAATGAATATGAATGTGGATATGGAAATGTATACAAATACGAATACGAATATGGATACGGATATGGATATGTACGTATGTATGTACACAAACACGCATTAGAAATGGAATGTCCCTATTGAAGACAAGTAAGTGATTATGACGATGGTTCTGTTACCTCCCATCTTATGCTATTTCCTATGTTGTCTATTATGCTTCTATAATGATGTTGATTATGCTTTACATACTCAGTACATTCTTCGTGCTGACGTCCTTTTTTTTGTGGACGCTGCGTCATGCCCGCAGGTGGCCAGGGAGACAGGCTTGATCCGTAGCATTATTACTCAGGGACTACGTAGTGGAGCTCCATTTCATTCGGAGCTACAGCTTTTGGTATCTATTCTTTTGTGTACATACTTATGGGCATGGCGGGGTCCTGTCCCGCCTATTTGATATGACATACTCTCCTTAGAGGCTCGTAGACATGTGTATATGGTTAGATGTATTTTGCCTTGTCGGCTTATATTTTGGATATCATTTTGTTAGCCTCGTCGACTTATGCATATTGATATGGGCATAGTTATAAATGATGATATAGATTTATTGTTGCCTAATGACATTTGTATGAATGATGAATAAAAAGTATGACTTAGCCATGTGGCTCATCTAGATGTAAATGTGAATGTACGATAAGAGTTGCCCGGGTGGGCTAGCACCGGGTACCCGTCATGGCCCCCCGGTTGGATCGTGACAAAAGTGGTATCAGAGCAGTTCTGTCCTAGGGTGTGTCTACGAGCCGTGTCCAATAGAGTCTTGGTTATGGGTTTATTGCACGCCACACTTATAAACAAGAGGCTGCGGGCATTTTAGGAATGAATAACCTTCTTTCTTCATAAAATCGTGCGATAGAGCCATAATATAAGGATTTCTCTTTTCCTTAACTGTGTATTGTGTATTTCAGAAATGCTCGTGAAGAGAAAGGTTACGGCGACCCAAAGGGCAAGACGGTGGCGAAAAAGCGGGGGTGAAATAGCACCGCCAACAGTTGTAGAGGAAAGTGAGTCCCAGAATGCGGCTCAATCTCAGTCCTCTCGTTCAGTGCCTATTCCTGAGGAGCATGAGGGAGCCTCAGCGCCAGCTCTAGCACCTCCAGGTCCTCCACCGGATGCTTTGGGCCAAGATATAAAGGAGGCCATTAATTTTCTTACTTAATTGGTTGCCGCCCAGACTCAGCGGCAAGGTACAAGGCAAGGTGATAGGGCTGTTAGTGCAAGGGACCGTGATTTTATTAGCTTGAACCCTCCGGAGTTCTTTGGATCAAAGCCGGATGAGGGCCCTCAGAATTTTATTGATGGGATGTTGAGGACACTTCGGTTGATACATGCTTCGGATATCGAATTAGCGGAGTTTGCATCCTATAGATTGAGGGATGTTGCGGTTCATTGGTACACAGTTTGAATGGCTTCACGGGGAGCCAATGCACCTCCCGGTATGGCAAGAATTTGTAGATGCCTTCCTCCGACATTACACCTCCGAGAGGTTCGGCGAGCTAGGAACAAATAAGTTCTTGAATTTGAGGCAAGGAAGTATAGTGCTTTAGAGTATAGTCTCCGCTTCAATTCTTTGGCTAGGTATGCTTCGGCCATGGTAGCGGATATAAGTGACCGAGCGCACCGATTTGTGAGAGGCCTAGGGCCACATATGATGGATAGGTGCTTGACTGCGTCCCTTCAGGACAATATGGATATTTCACACATTCAAGCCCATGCTCAAAATTTAGAAAAAAGCCAATAACAGCAAAGAAGTGAGAGTGAGCATGATAGAGAGTATACCAAAAGGGCTAGATCTTCTGGTCCGATGAGTGAGTTTAGAGGCGGGCACGGAGACGGCGGTTCTCTGAGCATTACGAGCCATTCTATGACTAGTGCGCCTCCACGGTTTACAGGCCAGAGATTTGATAGATCTACTCATTCCGGGCCGAGTCAGAGTTTTTTCGGTTCACAGTTTAGAGGTGATTTGGGTCAGGCGAGGCCACCTGTGCCACGATGTTCCCAGTGTGGAAAGTTACATCGGGGCCAATGCCAATTAGGTTCAGAGGTTTGCCATGCATGTGGCCGGTCAGGCCATATTATGCGTGATTACCCCTCGGTTGGTGGTAGAGGTAGGACCCAGCCTTCAGGGTCGGTAGCCGGATCTTCATTATCTATACGCCCTATGGGGCCAGGTTCACATGCGCCAGTTGGCCATGGTAGAGGCAGAGGAAGAGTCCCCAGTTCTAGCGGTCCTCAGCACCGTATTTATGCTTTGGTTGGACGCCAAGATCTTGAGTCTTCTCTTGATATTGTCACAAGTATATTATCGGTATTTTCTCATGATGTATATTCTTTGATAGATTCGGGCTCCACATTGTCATATGTTACTCCATATATTGCGGGTCGGTTTGATGTCAAACCGGAGTCGATCAAACCTTTTGAGGTGTCTACACCCGTTGGTGAGTTGGTAATAGCTAGTCGAGTATATAGAAATTATGTAGTTGTGATTTGTGACCATCGTACTATGGTTGACTTACATGAGTTAAAAATGGTGGATTTTGATGTTATCATGGCTATGGATTGGTTGGCTTCTTGCTATGCCAATGTTGATTGTAGAACGAAAATAGTTCGCTTCCAGTTTCCGGGAGAACCAGTTTTAAAGTGGAAAGGAAATACTGCGTCACCAAAAGGTAGGTTTATTTCCTATCTAAAGGCAAGGAAAATGATCAAAAAAGGTTGCATTTATCATCTAGTTCGGGTTCAAGATGTAGAAGCTGAGCCGCCAACTCTTGATCGATTCCGTGGTGAATGAGTTTCACGATGTATTCCCGGAAGAGCTTCCGGCCTTCCTCCGGAAAGAGAGATTGATTTTTTGTTGATGCGTTGCCGTACACAAGCCTATAACTATTCCACATTATATAATGGCCCGCGAGTTGAAAGAGTTGAAGGAGCAATTGAAGGACTTGCTTGAGAAAAAGGTTTTATTAGGCCTAGTTCTTCCCGTGGGGAGCACCCGTGTTGTTTGTCCGAAAGAAAGATGGCTCCTTGCGAATGTGCATTGACTATCGGCAACTGAATAAGGTGACAATTAAGAACAAATATCCTCTTTCGAGGATTAATGATTTATTTGATCAATTACAAGGCGCAAAATGGTTTTCAAAGATAGATTTGAGATCCGGGTATCATCAAGTGAGAGTTAGGGAGAAAGATATCCCTAAGACAGCATTCAGAACAAGATATGGCCATTTTTGAGTTCCGGGTAATGTCATTTGGGCTAACTAATGCACCGGCAGTATTTATGGATTTGATGAACAATGTGTTCAGGCCCTTCCTAGTTTATTTGTGATTGTATTCATCAACGATATCTTGGTGTATTCTAGATCCGAGGCAGAACATGCGAATCATTTGCGTACTGTCCTTAGAGTTCTTCAAACTCTAGAGTTATTTGCTAAATTTTGTAAGTTTGAGTTTTAGTTTAACTCAGTGACATTTTTGGGGCACATTGTTTCAGCCGATGGTATTCGGGTGGATAGCCAAAAGATTGAGGCCGTGAAGACTTGGCCGAGGCCCACGACTCCTATGGAGGTTCGTAGTTTTCTGGGCTTAGCAGGTTATTACAGGAGAATTATAGAAGGCTTTTCTTCTATTTCTGCACCACTTACAAAGCTGACCCAGAAATCAGCAAAGTTCCAATGGACAGCTGCTTATGAACGTAGTTTCCAAGAGCTAAAGGATAGATTAACTTCTACCCCAGTCCTGACACTTCCAGAGGGATTGGAAGGTTATGTTGATGCTTCAGGCATTGGGCTAGGCTGTGTATTGGTGCAACAATGTAAGGTGATTGCGTATGCTTCAAGGCAATTACGAAAACATGAGAGAAATTATCCAACCCATGACCTTCAATTGGCTGCAGTGATTCATGCATTAAAGATGTGGAGACATTATTTGTATGGTGTCCATGTGGATGTTTATACAGATCATAAGAGCCTTCAGTATATCTTCAAGCAGAAAGAGTTGAATTTGCGGTAACGACGATGGCTGGAATTGCTAAAAGATTATGATGTTGATATCCTAGATCTATGGGAAGTTTGTGTGATGTTCGGCCAGAGAAGAGAGAAATGGCTCGTGAGCTTCAGCAATTAGCTAGCCTAGGAGTTCGAGTAGTGGACTCAGGTAGCATGGGAGCTACCATTCAGAATTCAGCAGTCTCGTCGCTAGTAGTGGATGTGAAAGAGCGACATTACGAAGATCCCATGCTAATTCATTACAGAGATACTGTTGTAGCCCGTACTTTGTACGTTTGAATATTCCAAAGTCGTCGGGGAAAGTTAAAGGCGAGACCATTCTCAAAAATTATTTTAACGGACGAGTTGTTGTAAATATTATTTATAACTATTATTAGCACGGAAATATTGTGGAAGGTTGAGGGCGAAAAAGGAAATTCGCAAAATGGGCCGTGGAAATAATGCAGAAGGTTAGGGACAAAATGGTAATTTCACAAAAGTTCAAGAAAATTCTTGAAGGGCCAAAACTTGCATAGGAGGAAATGTGGTTTTCTTTTGTTAATCTTCAAGAAAAAGGAAGAAAATCCTAGAGAAGTAAAGTAAATAAATAAAGGAGCATGTGGCCAATTCATAAGTAGTAGGGCAAAGTGTAAATATGGAAGGACCAAAGTGTACCAAAGAAGACACTTGGTCTTCTTTGACCTAGTGAAGAAATTTAAGAAAGAGAGGAAAAATCAAGAAAAAAGAAGAAAGCTCTAGAAGAGGAAGAAGAGGGACATAAGGCCATGCTTGAGGGACTAACTAATAAATATGGAAAGTAGGGGGAGACATGCATATATATATTTGAGGTCATCTTTTTAGTTGAAGAAATAAGAGAGAAAAAAAGAAGATGAAGAGAGAGATATATAGTAGTATCCATGGCTCCAAAAATGGGAGCCATGGAAGATGATCAAAATATATTATTTTCTTCCACTTTTCCTACCTAATTAAAGGTCCTCAACAACATGGAGTGGTTGTTGGAACAAGCAAAGCATTTGTTGTGCAAGTTTGGAGCCTAGTCAAGTAAGAAGAAGAAGGAAAAAGGTATGTATTCAATCTTCTTTCACATGTTTTGGATGGTTGTGAGTATTGTAGTATGTAGAAAGGGGTGAAAATCATGAGAATATGAATGTTGTAAAGTGGTCGTGTGCATGGTGTATGTGTGATTGAGCCGTGTGTGTGTGTTATGTTGCATGGAAGGTTGAGTTAATTTCATGTAGTGCGTTTCTTGTTGTGAACATGTATAGAAAATATGAGAAATCCATGGAAATATATGCATGCATGGTGGACGAATATAGTGGGGGTGTAGGATAAACGAATTGATTTTTGTTTGGTAATTTGGTTGTTGTATTGTGAATTATATGATGAAAAATGAATGCTCAATGATTCATGATTGAATTTGTGGTGTTGCGGGCTGTTTTGGAAGATTGATGTGATTTTAATGTGACTTTGTGAGTTTATGAAAATATTGTTGAAGACGTATGGATTGTTGACGTAGTATATGAATTTGGAAGAAAGAAACATATTATTGTTGTGTTTATGGAATTGGTAGTGTCGGGTAAAAAAGCATATGGGTTGGAGTGTTTTGAATATGGTATAGATTACTTGGAATGCTTGTAAATCGTGTTTAAATGGCCTCGGATTAACACTTGAATGTACGATCAATGGTGTTGGTTGGAAGGTACGTAGTTAATTGAATATGCGTGAAATATTGGCGAATTGTATAGATAGAAATTATTAATGTTAGAATGTGTTTGAATTACCTATGGATTGTTGGCATTGTGGTTGATATTGTGGCCGAGTTCCATTCTCGGGTTGTTGTTGTTGAATTGGGCCGAGCCATATTCTCGGGACGGTGTATTTATAGGGGAAGTCTTTACGAAATTTGGTAGCCAAGTATCATTGAAGAATCCGGTTCTAAGTGCACTAATCAAGTTTTGGTAAACATGACCAAATCGTAGATTTTAGCGGATTTGCAGACTTAGTTTGGAGTAGTAGAAGGAGCAGAAAGAGGTATGTAAGACTTCACCCTTCTTTCTATGGCATGTCTTAGACGTACTAAGTTGGATATGGGCCTCGGGGACTATTCCTTTTCTCGAAATTTAAGATTGAAATTCATTACTATTCATTCAGTAGAATTGAACTAGGAATGGTGCGAAATGTTGGAAAACTTCTTAGACCTCTAGAACTTGCATAAATGAGACCGATTACTTTAAAACTCTCATAGGTAATGTCATGAAACGTGTTATACGTAAATTATGTACGCTATCTCATTCGGCCCGAGGTGGGCCCATTGTACCCGGATTTTCCCTATCGCTTCATTTGGCTTGTTTTGGAGTAGAATCCTAAGGAAACTTTTGATCCTCATCCCGATTATCAAACGATAGGTACGGCACTATCCTAATGTAAAAATGTCTACGATGACCGTGATAACGAAAATGCTAAGAAAGAACATACGTCCATGATAAGTACGACAAAGACGATTCTTTGACTAAGGTGAAGAATATAATCTTATAACGATAACGATTTCTTGATATCACAACTCTAACATAGGGGAATAGCACTGCTAACGGTTCTAAGTAGATGAAACTATACCTTATGCTCCTATTTGATGTTTTTTCTCATAAATGACACTTTTCATCGGTAACCGCTTTGTGATACACGTATATGTGCACTTTGTTTATATGATACTTGTATATGTGGGGAATGGGGAGGGCAATCGTGTCCGCTGATTCGGCTGGCTTATCATCCGGACGCGGGATGCCGACGCGGGATATGGGGAGAGCCGTACGCGGCGGCCCCATTTATGTGATGCATGATATATATATAATATCTTGACAACATTGGGGAGGGGGGGTGGGAGGCCGATGTATTCGGCGTCGACGTGAACGTAAGCAAAGGACACCGTTTTAAATGTTACTGTTTTACGTATATGTGATATATATATGGTATATTGGGACACTGTTGGGGAGGGGGGTTGGGAGAGCCGATGAATTCGGCGTCTGTAAATGTGAGTAAAAAGTACCGTTTTCCGAAAGGTATCTTTTACATCCGGCATTTTCGCATGTTCGGAAAATTTTGAAATAATTGTGACTTGTATGTTACAAGTCAATTTCTTGATTCTAGTTAATATGTTATGTTGTTCTATGGGAATTATGAAGTTTGGCCGTGTGGTGTAGGGTTGTGAAATGAAAATGGCTTAATGTTGTTTAATATGTTGGTTATGTTGTTGTGATCCTTGTAATGTGAATGAAGGCAAAATGATGAAAGTTCGCCTTGAAATGGAATGTAGGAACTTATGTCGTTTTAGTATGATTTTATGAAATTATGAAAATGAAGTGGTTAAGGTGCAAATTATGATTAACGTTAATGAATCTGGAAGATGGAAATGTATTATGAACTTGTATGTTAAAGAATGGAAGGATTGAATAAGTTATGATTTTGGCGGAAAAATTTGCTTAAATTGTATATCTTGTGTATATATTGTAGAAATGGTATGTTATGTCTCCGAATGGTGATGTAATGAACTTGATGAGTAATGAATGTGAAAAT
>NW_026713908.1:0-26217 GCF_029784015.1 Lycium ferocissimum | reverse complement strand
TTGGGCCCCGACTTTGGGTTTCCCTATCCGATGAACGCCCCCAATCCCATTTTTAAAGTACCCGATTATCGACCCCAAATTTTAAACCCGCTCTTAAGAAACCCATTATACAACATATACACGTACATAGATTAAATTCCAAAAAATACTCTTTTACCAAAAAAGGGCTTCCTCCCCTGGTCCCAAGGTTTGCGGGGGTTTTTCCCCTTTCCCACCCCCCTCGGGGGGAGCCCGGGGAATATAGATGACCCGACGACTCCCGGTTCACCGATAAACCGGACGGAGGGTAAGTACGGCGTAAACCCCGGGGAAAGGGCCTGGCGAACATTTTTGCTCCCCCCGGGGATCGGGGCCCTGTGGGGCCCCTCCGGGGGGGTCCCCCCGCCCCTTTTGGACGGTCCGTGTCGTGGGCGCCCGGAAGATCCTCCCACCGGGGGTGGGGCGGGACTGGGGGGAAACCGCCGGGACCCTCCAAGGATGGGTCTAAATCGAAAAAATGGGGTTTTCCCCGGCCAACCCCCAACCCCCCCCCGGGGGCCCCAAACACTGGGGGGGGAATCGAAAAGGGGACCCCCCCCAGGGGGGGGGCTCGCCTTTGGGGAAAGGGGCCCCCCCCCGGTGGGGCCCCGGAGCTTGGGGCCCCCAAACAACCTTTGGGGGCCGCATTACCCCCCGTCATCGAGCCGATCTCTTCATCTTCTATCCGTCCGTACCTACCCCGCAAGAAAGCGAAATGCAATCTTCCCTAGACTTGGCTCTAGCGCACGATCTGAACAGAAAAGAAGGGTAATTTCCTAAATGTCCACCAGTAGCCTCGCTTGCTAGATGTGGTGCACACACATAGATAAACAGACTCTACTAGACACGACTACCGGACATTAGAGACTAACCGCTTTCCGATACCACTTTTGTCACGACCCCCCCCGTGTAGCGACTAGCGCCCGAGCGGGCACCCGTACGTCTTTAACACACGATGATCGCATATGTTAACAAAAATCAATAAGGTAATAACTCCAAATATTTTTTAGAGAAAAATCCGGGCGAGGTTTCCTCGTTTTCCCCTCACTAACCAAAATTTACACTCGAAAAATACGCGCGCGCGCCGCTGCCGGCCGTCATATTATATAAACACATACATAGGCGGCCGACGCGGGGCCGCGGTAGATAACCGCCCGGACATATATCGCATACACATACCGCATGCATTTTAACCATAACCCACACTTTATGTCTACGAGGCCTCATACACGACCGTAAACATACAAACATATGACGGGACGGGCCCCGCCGTGCCCCGATCAAATACTCATGAACGTGACAAAAGACCGTGCAAAATGCGGGCTCCGGCGGGAGTTTAAAATAGCCGATGTGGACCACTATGGCCACCCGAACGTGTGTGCACACCGCGGCATGAACGCGGCCCGAAGAAAGGGGTCGATACGAAATATGTACCGAGTATGTAAAAAAAAGAAGTACATGAATCGAATTATACGTAAATATAGAGGACGGTAAATTAGTACAATAATCGGATCTCATAAAACTTACCTTGAACATAAAACGTGTTTTCCCAAATCATAATGGGCGAGTATCATAATTAAAGAAGTCATCGTGAACGGATACAAACATAACATGCCATAATGAGGGACGCGGTAAGTAAAATCATCATGTACGTACATGTAACGCCCCCCCTCCAGAGGGACGCGGTGAAGGAATCATCATATGCCATCCGGCCACCTCCCGTCATCACATCATCATCATACATACGTATATTCATATATATATATATATATAACATACGCCCGACCCCTCTAGTGAGGGCGCGGTGAATAATGTGTGCGGTGGAGAATTGCACGAACACATGCCCTGGCCGGACGCGAAGAAAGATGTCATAATAGTCCGCACGAGCAGAGAGTGAGATAACCATATGCGTGTAAACAAGTAGATAAACAAATTATTTTTCAAAACTCGACGGACAATTACGATTCATGCCGTCCCTCGAAAGTGTAGAAATAATCTTGAATTAATCAAAATTGTGTACAAAAGCTACGAACTTCGGAGTCATTCTTACGAGTTAACTATATCAAAATATGTTGTAGTATTCAATGGGACAATCAAAACAATCATCGTACTTGCATACTACTTAAAATAATTCAATTAAGTCAACATAACAAAAATCTCAGAACTAGGGGCCCACCTCGGGTTAAATGAAGTGATATACGACTTACGTATAATACGTCTCATGGCATTCCTTATGAGGGTTTTTAGGGTAATCGGATCCTATCCGCACACGTTCTAAGGCGTTAGGACAATTCTCTTAACTAATCACATGAGATTTGATTCAATTCTATTGAATGAATAGTAGCCAATTTCATATCAGGATCTAGAATTAGAGTGATCTGAGACATGTATTCAAGCCTATTACATCTAGGACATGCCAAAGAAAGGAAGAGGTAAGCCACATACCTTTTCGCACCTTCGACGTTTCTCCAAAACTCACTTCCCGTTTTAAAAACTTCGCAAATGGTCATCCTTACGGTTACTATTCATGCAAGCTAACATTTAAATCTTTGGTTTTCTATCGCTTCTACAAATTTGAAGACTTTATAAATACGACACCTAGGAAAGAATTCTACCTTTAAACTAAATACCATCAACAAACTAAAACGATAACATCAATCCACAACGAAAATCGCAAACTAACACAAATAGTCTTCTTTTTACATAAAGCGACAACCTCCAAAACTAACATCACGTTTCCAAACCAATATCAAGATTTTCATGCTCATTACCCATCAAGATTGTTCCAACATCATTTTAGAGACATTACATATGATTTTTCACATTGTTCACAAAATATACAAATTCTCCACCGAAACCATAATTCGTCCAAAACTTCCATTCTTCCACTAACATGTTAAGTAGCACATTGTCATTTCTCATATTCATCAACAATAATCATAACTAGCACCCAAACAATGTATTTCCAATCATATGTCAACTATGTTAAAACGCGTATACCTTCCTACAATAACATATATGCAATTCTAATCCAAACTTAAAGCGTTAAGTCTCCAATTACATTGTAACGATCTGCGACACAACTAACATATTAAACAAAATAAGTTTAACATGATTCATTACCCTATACATGCCTCTATCAACATGCACTTTTTCCATTCCAATTCATTTTCGTTCAACTTTCACTTCCAATACTAATTTCACAATAACCCATGATCATAATACCACGTAAAATTCAACATAATCACATTGCACGTCAACAATAAGTTAAATGCATCAACATGCTCTCACTTCATCATGCAACCCTCCATATTTCTATGTTTTTCAACTCATTTACATACACTACCAACACATTCGAGCCTTCATAACGTAATTAGAAGGAAGAATTTCTTACCTTACTCTTCCAACTCCTTCACTTCCTCAAGGATTGTCCAAACAAAGAAAGCAGAGGCTCAATCTTGAAACAACTACGTCACGTCGAAAAGGACCTTGAGTTAATAGGGAATTCAACAAGAAACCAATTTTTGGATCAAGATTGAAGGACTTGAAAATTATTTTTTTTTCCTTTTTCAGCTGATAAGCCCGAGAGGCTGTTGTTTATTGTTCTTGAAATTTTTTTGTTTTCTTGAATATTAAAGCCTCACTTCTGATGTTAATAAAATGGTCACATGGGTGATCACATGACCATTTCCATGGGTTCAGGCCTCCCACGTGGCTGTGTACCACCCTCTTGTTATTGGGCCTCGAATTCTTATATTTTGGTTCAAGCCCAATTGATGACGGATCGTTTTTCGAAATTCAGGGTTCATTTACGAGATTCGATTTCGCCCTTAACCTTCCTTAATATTTCGCGACAATATTTCCTTCGATCTCATGCTCACTAAGTAAAAATCCAATTAAAGCCTTGTTTCTTAACATTCCGAACTATTTCCAATTTTTCCAAATACGTACGAATTGCGAGGTATAACATTCTTTCCCCTTTTTAAACATTAGATACATCGAATGTTCAACTAGTCTACGGGAGCCATAAGAGGTCTCCTGCGGGGGGGGGGGTTCCAGCATGTCACATCATGCGGTCTCATTTTCACTAATGCTACTCTTTGACTATTAGAACCCCTTTCTCCTCCGTTGCTCGCCACCGTGCCTCACCCAAGGCACGTCTTTGCTACGCAACATTCTTAGTACACCTTGACGTAATAAGTCCAAAAATATATCCTAAGTTGGACTTGTTCACCTCGTCGAGTCTTATTATACCTTTTATATGACATAAAGATTTACTCTCTTTTTGATAGCGAGGCTTTTCGATGGGTTCATTCAAATCATTCCCTTACTTGAAATACCCCAAACCCTCCCCCGGTTCTCCTTTTGTTTTAAACCCAAAACCCTTCATTGCCCTTCCCAAACCCTTTAAACCCATGCGAACTTCTAGATTTTCCTAATTTGCCCCCGGGGGGATTTTAAAGTAGCCCGAACACTTGTATCGAACATGCACTTTTTTCGACCATCTTCCCTTCCCTTGCGTCCCTCATTTTTCCCCCCCCTTGAAACCGTTTTTCCTCAGGTTTCTCCCCCCATGTCTCAACCCAATTTTTTGGGGGTACTTGATCTCGACGTTTTTGATCCTCCGATCTCCCCCTACTCGCTTTTTTGGGCCGGGAAATTTCCCCAAGTTTTCAAAATTTCCCCGGGGGGTCACCCCCCCGAAATTTCCTCCCGACACGCTTAATTTTTGGTTTTCCTCGAAATACGTATTTTTAATACCGGGCTGGTCACGTTCTTATTTACCGCATGACCACCGTCACATAATTTAGAGTAAAATAAAGTCCTGGTAAGTTCTCGGACGCCCCCTCGTGACGCAATTACCGTTTACTGCTTCTCGTTCCTCCGTATTCACTTTTCGCCTACAAATGTAACTACTTTTCGACTACGCATTCACTATCTTGATGAGCGAACGCACCTTAATCACCATAACTCACAGTATGCTGATTATCGACCCTTGAATTTATGCTTGCGCTCTTGGTAACCATTATATACGAAATATATACACGTACGTAGATTAAATTCCAATAAATACTCATATACCTGTGGAAGAGGCGCTCTCCAAACTCGGTCCAATAGGCTATAAAGCGAAGGGTATTCTCCTCACCATCCCCCTCGTCCGAGTCGGGGAATATAGATGATCCGACGACTCTGGTTCGCGCACGACCGGGACAGTGGCGTAGCACGGTGGCAACACTCACCGGCGAAGGGCGGCGGAACATAGTGCTCCCGCCGACAGATCGGTGGCTCAACGTCGGGGGAGCTCCTCTCCCGGTGCCCACGCCCGTACTCGGACGGAGTGCAGTGTCGTGGGCGCTCTGAAGATCCTCCTCGGCGGGGGTCGCCGTACTCGAGGGACCGTCGTGATCCTCCGAAGGATCGGTCTCAATCGAATAGCTGGGGCTCCTTCTCGCTAGGCCCTACCTCCCTGCTGGGGTCAAACACTACGGGGGAATCGTACAGATCCTGCGAGGGGTCTCGGTAGTGTGCTTCGGGGCTCCTCCCCGCGTCGGGCCCCGAGCTTCGAGGTCCCGAACATACACCTTAGGCCTTGTTCAGCACCCCCGTCATCGAAGCCGATCTCTTCATCTTTCTATCCGTCCGTACCTACCTCCGTGTAAGAAAGTATCAAGTAATCTTCCTAGACTTGGCTCTAGCGCACGATCTAAGGACGTAAAAGAAGGGGTAATTTCCTAAATGTCCGTAGCCTCGCATATAGATGTGTGGCGCACAACACACCGATAAACAAGAGCTCACTAGACACGGCTGCCGGCAGACATTAGAGACTAACCGCTCTCGATACCCGCTTTGTCACGACCCAACCCGGTGGCCGCGACTAGCGCCCGAACCGGGCACCCGTACGTGCTAACACAGAGTATCGCGTATGTTAACAAAATCATAAGGTAATAACTCAAATATTTTAGAAAAATCGGAGTTTCATTTTCTACTAACCAAAATTTACACTCGAGAGTAAAATACCCCGTAATACGCGCACGGCCATCATATTATATAAACACACACATATAGGGGCAACAAGGGGCAGGCGGTAGAGATAAATCGCCCGTACATATATCGCGTACACATGCGTACGTACGGAACCATAACCCACACTTTATGTCTACAAAGGTGCCCCATACATGAACGGCAACATACAAACATATATGACGGAACAGGCCCCGCCGTACCCCGATCAAATACTCGCGAACGTGACAAAAGTACCGTAATCGGAGCTCACGGCAAGGAGCTCTTCAAATAGCCGAATAGGGACCACAGCCGGCGGCTCACCCGAACGTGTGTACGCACACAACGCATGAACGCGACCCCCCGAAGAAAATTCGATGCGAAATATGTACCGAGTATGTAAAGCGATAATAATATTTGAATTATACGGAAACATATGAGGACGGTAAATTAGCAATAATCGGATCTCATAAAACTTACCTTGAACATAAAAAACGCGTGTTTTCCCAAATCATAATAGGCGGTATCATAATTAAAGAAGTCATCGTGAGCAGATGCAAACATAACGTACTTAGGCCCTATATTACGAGGACGCGGTAAGTAAAATAAATCATGTACGTGCATGTAACGTGCCCCCGCCCCTCTGAGGAGGGACGCGGTGAAGGAATCATCATATGCCATCCACGGCCACCTCCCCGTCATCACATCATCATCATACATACGTATATTCGTATATATATATATATATAACGTCCCGCCCACTAAAGGAGGGCGCGGTGAATAATGCGGAGAGAATTGCACGAACACACACACTCGCCCGGACGCGTTGAAAGATGTCATAATAGTCCGCACGAGCGTAGTGAGATAACCATATGCATGTAAACAAGTAAGTAAACAAATTGTTTTCAAAACTCGACCAGACAATTACGCTTGCCGCCTCGAAAGTGTAGAAATAAATACCGAATTAATCAAAATTGTGTACAAAGCTACGAACTTCGGGAATACATTCAATATTAACTATATCAAAATATGTTGTGAGTATTCGATGGGACAATCAAAACAATCATCGTACTTGCATACTACTTAAAATAATTCAATTAAGTCGACATAACAAATCTCGGAACTAGGGCCCGCCTCGGGTTAAATGAGGCGGCGTATATGACTTACGTATAATACGTCTCATGGCATTCCTTATGAGGGTTTTTAGGGTAATCGGATCTCTATCCATGCACGTTCTAGGCGTTCGGACAATTCTCTTAACTAATCATGAGCATTTGATTCAATTCTATTGAATGAATAGTAGCCAATTTCAATGTCGGATTTCTAGAATTAGAGTGATCCCCTTAGACATGTATTCAAGCCTATTACATCTAGGACATGCCAAAAAGAAAGGAGAGAGTAAGCCTTACATACCTTTTGCGCCTTCGACGTTCTCAAAACTCACTTCCCGTTTCGTCAATTAATCTTGCAAATGGTCGTCCTTACCGAACATTATTCATGCAAGCTAACATTTCAATCTTTGGTTTTATACGGCTACCGAAATTTAGTTACACTTCCCCATAAATACGACACCAGAATTTGACTTTGCCCAAATACCAACAACAACCAAACCAATAACATCAATCCACGGCGAAAATCGCAAACTAACACAAATAGTGCTTCTTTTACATAAAGCGACAACCTCCAAACTAACATCACGTTTCCAAACCAATATAAAGATTTTCATGCTCATTACCCATCAAGATTGTTCCAACATCATTTAGAGACATTACATATGATTTTTCACATTGTTCACAAAATATACAAATTCTCCACCGAAACCATAATTCGTCCAAACTTCCATTCTTCCACTAACATGTTCGTAAAGACATTGTCATTTCTCATATTCATCAACAATAATCATAATAGCACCCCAAACAATGTATTTCCATAATCATATGTCAACTATGTTAAAACGCATATACTTTCCTACAATAACATATATGCAATTCTAATCCAAACTTAAAGCTTAAGTCTCCAATTACATTGTATACGATCACAACGACACAACTAACATATTAAACAAAATAAGTTCAACATGATTCATTACACTATCACATGCCTCGGCCAACATGCACTTTTTTCCATTCCAATTCATTTTACGTTCAACTTTCACTTCCAATACTAATTTCACAATAACCACAATCATAATACCACATAAAATTCAACATAATCACATTTAACATCAACCACAAATTCGGCCATCAACATGCTCTCACTTCCATCATGCAACCCTCCATATTTCTGTTTTCCTAACTCATTTACATACACTACAACACATTCGAGCCTTCATAACGTAATTAGAAGGAAAGAATTCTTACCTTACTCTTCCAACTCCTTCACTTCCTCAAGTTGTCCAAACAAAGAAACCGAGGCTCAATCTTCCGAACAACTACGTCACGTCGAAAAGGGACCTTGAGTTAATGGAATTCAACAAAGAAACCAATTTTTGGATCAAGATTGAAGGACTTGAAAATTATTTTTTTTCCTTTTTCCCTTGTTCGGAGAGGTACATTTATTGTTGTTCTTGAAATTTTTTTGTTTTCTTGAATATTCTTGAAGCCTCCTTGTTCTTATATTAATAAAATGGTCACATGGGTGATCACATGACCATTTTCCATGGGTTTGGGCCTCTAGCCGGCCACCCTCTTGTTATTGGGCCTCAATTCTTATATTTTGTTCCAAGCCCAATTGATGACGGATCGCTTTCGAAAATTCACGGGACTAATTTACGAAGATTCCAATTTCGCCCTTTAACCTTCCTTAATATTTCCGCGACAATATTTCCCTTCGACATCTCATGCTCGCTAAGTAAAATCCAATTAAAGCCTTGTTTCTTAACATTCCGAACTATTTCCAATTTTTCCAAATACGTACGAATTGCGAGGTATAACGACTACGTTTCATGCCGCGCGGTACATACGAGATAGTAGAGAGATATTAGTAGAAGATGTCCCCGTTTGGATTGGCGAGAGCTCCGTTTCGTCCTTCCGGATCTTTGTGAGTGAGAGTATATGTGTGTTATGGTATCCTGGGTTATGTTAGAGACTTTGCGAGACGAGTCATGTGTATAATATGTCGGTCATGTAAGCGGCTCTATGGCCGAGATGTATCGAATGCCTTATATTACTGATTTCATACGGTACGGGTTTTATTTGATTTGATAAGTTGAAAGGCATGTTTTGTTTTCGGAAAAATTTCATTATGTACTTATGTCATGTTTTGCGGGCCTAGTATGGTTATGAGTATCACGAGAGTCAGCGGGTTCGCTCGGCCCTAAGTAAGGGTCGGGTGCCCATCATGCCTTATCGGAAATTAGGGTGTGACACTCTATCTATCTCTTTACTTTCTTGTTGATTTCTTTGTTTTTCCACATCCATTATTGTATCACTAGTGAAGATCGATCATCCCATAGAAGAATAAATGATATCGTAGCACAAATAACTAACGAGACTGGCAATGAAGAGGTGGGATATGTTTGTCAAAATGGCTATGAGACTGCCAATGAAGAAGTTGCTTGAGTACTATTGTTCGAGTTTTTGGGGGTTGTTTTTTAAGTCATATTGGATTATATGTCTGGAAACATAAAAACATAAAACTTATAAACTAGGAGGGGAGTTGGGGGGGGGGGGTGGAGGGGTGATGAAATCATCCAAGTTAAACCCCGCCTTATGACATAGGGCCCTCAGCATGCGAGCATGCACTGAATGTTCGTCTCCTGGCGCTCAACATCCTTGGTGATCCGTAGATTTAGCTGATTCATATCGGCTCTGAAGTTGATACAGTCTGGACAGTGGGTTTGTGGTTTCTCCTTGGCGGCATTTTGGAGAGAAGAAAAGAAGAAGAAGATAAAAATAAAAAAGATTGCAAGTGAGAAGAGAAAGATGTGTGTTTTCTTGAATTTATAGGCGTGAAAATGTGCTTCGTCAATTATCACACAGTCACGCCAGTGACGTACTTCAATATCATTGCGTCGATTGGTACAATAATCCATTAAATCAATTGGTTTTACGAAGTTATTTGATAATGGGATGATGAAGAGCTGGTGTTATATCCCGTATTTTGTACATTGGGACAATCCGGGTTAACCACAATAAGTTAGGGACAAGACCATTCCGGGATACGAAGTCGAGACTTTTGACCTTCGATTTCATTTTAAGACACAAGTTGCTTATGAATTTATTGGCATGAAACATTTAGGAAAATTTGGGGCTAAAAGTGAAATATTGGAAAGTTAGCAATTCTTGAAAATTGGTCATGTTGTCCGTGTGGCATGGAAATGGTCCCCACACATTTTGTGGCCAAATTTAATTGGTCCAACCCATGTGTGGGCCATAGGACACTTCTTTTTTTTTCACAATTTGTGCAATAATCATCACAGCTCTGCCATAGGACACTCGTATAACTTATATATGGGCACAAAATATGACTAATAAGTCATCTTCTCATTTTCTACACTTAGAAAAAAATCAAGAACTTGGAGACCAAGAACAAGGCCATTCGGCCAAACCCCCAAAAATTAAAGACCAAAATTAGCCATCAAAAAAAATATTTCATTCTAGCAAACCCACTAATTGAAGGGTCCTTGTTAACGTGGAGTTGTTGTTTGGGTAAACAAACCGCTCGTTTTCATCCGTTGCCAACCCTAGCTAAGTTGGAAGTTAAGAAGAAAGGTAAGGTTTAATCTTATTTTTATGTGTTATGGATGGTTTATGTGTGTCGTAGTATGTCAAAATGGATGAAATTCATGAAATATGGCATGTTGAAGTTGAGCCGTATGCATGGTGTATGGCCGTGTAGGTGTGTGATGTTGTGTTGAAATGATGAATTAATTCTAGTTATCATGTTTGGTTGTTGTAGTGTGAGGAAATGGATGAGAGTCATCAATATGTGTGTGTGTAGTGATGGCCGAATATAGGTCATGTTATATGACAAAGAATGGATCAATTCTATTTAGTATTTTAATTGTTGTCGTTATGAATTCTATATTGGCGAAAAGAGCTTAATGACTCAAGTTGATATTGTAAGTGTTATGGGCTGATTTGGAGGTTAATGTGCATTTAATGTAATTTCTATATTTATGAGAATGACATTGTTAGAGTATGGATTGTTGGTGCAAATCATGATTCGAAGTGAGGAATGTGTTATGGTTGGGGTTCTCGGGTTTGGGGGCGGTTTCGGGTGAATTGGTGTATTGTTGGGTTGTTTGAAATTTGTGTGAAAAATATTGTGTGAATTGTTTAAAGTGTTCTTGAATATTGTTTGAGTAGTTTCAGATTAGTAATTGAATGTGTGAGCGTTGATGTTGTTTTGAACGTAAGTAGTTAAAGTGAACATAATTGGAATGTTGTCGGAATATGTGAAAAAGAATTATTAATGTTCGAATACGTTTCGAATTGATTGTTGATGTTGTTAGAATAGTTGTTGGTATTGTTGGTGATGAATTTGGCGTAGTTGAATTCTCGGGGGTTGTTGCATTTTACGGAAATCTTTATCCCAAGTATTCAGAGTCTATGTAATGATTTTATGCATTACGTACTAGTTTGGAAATGAACTCCTAAATGCCTATAGTTAACATTGGTATTTATTGATGTTATGTAGATCTTGGGATCTGAGTCCGAGACATAGGTTTGGTTTGGATTAGCTTTGAGAGCTTGAACGAGGTATGTAAAAACTTAACCCTTCTTCTTTTGGCGCCTTAGTTGTAATATATATATATCCATGGCTATGACACGAGCCTCGAGAAAATTCTATTCTTGCGATCAGTATGCCTAAGATTCTTATTTGCATTTTTATCTTTGACATTAATGGAAAGCAATAATGTGATGAAATAATGGCCCTCATGTCTTTGGAATAATGGGTGTTCAAATGTTGCATAAAAAGTTTTGTTCTTAAAAAGTTTTACGTCGGAAGAAGGGCCATAACTTTCGTAGATAGAACCGGATCGCCTCGATATGTTCGTAGGAGGTTTTATGGCATATGATGACTATGTTTTCCGTTTCTAGAGCGGGCCCGGCTTGGGTTGATACCCGTCCGTGGGTCCCGCGACTTTCCTTTATGTAGTTCGATGACTTTTGAAAGAACATGGTATGGCTATTATCCATTCGACTTCCAAGTATGGTTAGTTTACTTATCTTTCTTTCCCCGTTTCATGAGTCTATGATAATGATTTTATGCATATCAGGTTTTGACTCGCAAATATCGCATAATCTGCAAATGGTTTACATAAAATTGCATCCTTCCCATGAGTCCGGACATAATTTCCATGAAGTTTCATGTTATAATACGTGCGCACTATGTTATGATATACACGGCCACAACCTCCGTTCCACGTATGATGTGTTTCCGGTTGTAACACGTCCAAAGCACCACCCATCCAATCATACTAAATAAATTAACTCCTTACTACTATATAGCATCACACACACGGCCACACATACTATATCCTTATTTTCATAGATTTCATCACTCCAACACATAACAACATGTTTATGGTGTGTCAAGGTTGAACCTTACCTTCTAGCCTCTCCTTCTACACGGCTAGAAAGGTATAGGGTCGGTGCTCACTCCAACAACTACTCCACGTCGTATATGTGATATGTGATATGTCGGGCTTCGGAGATATGAAATCTTATTCTTCAACTTTTTTTGTTCTTTCTTTCTTCCTTCTTAAAAATATGAACACAACTCTCTTATATATAAGTATATATATTGCATGCATGTGCTACCCCCTCTCTAGATCTTTCTCCCTTTTTCTTGAATTTTCTTTTTTCTTGATGGCGCCATAAGCTGACGGGCGGGCGACCATTTTGCCCCTCGATTTCTCAATATTTACCATTTTGTCTAACCATTATTTCACGCATGATTTGTATTTTAAAAATAAACATTTTGGTATTTGGATATTGCACAAAATGCTTATTTCGTGCAAATGGTTACATCATCGTATGTTATCGTTTTATGTTATGATTATGACTCGGTTTATGTTTATTGTATCCCCTGTATATGCTTGTGATATATGTCATACTCGGTACATGTTTCGTTGCGGCCCCGCTTCTTCGAAAAATAAACATTTTGGTATTTTGGATATTGCACTGCGTTTCATGCCCTCTGCGGGTACGGACGCACGGTTCGGTGATCCCGCGAGGTACGGACGCACGGATTCTGAGGACACCTATTAGAGGGTTTGTTTGGAGTGTTCCCTTTATTCAATTCCCAAGCCTACATTTTGGGTATATGTTCTTCCGTTGCATATGTATTTGCTTGTTCGAGGTGCAGTACGGCGGCGCCACATCCCGTCATATGATTACATTGTTACATTTGAAGATTCTGTAGACATGTATGTGGGTTATGGTTATTTCTGTACAGGTGTGTTCGTATGTTTTATGTTCCAGGCGATCCCATTCGCCGTAAGCGACCTTGTCGGCTTGCATTTGTATATATTTTGGGCCGTTGTGCCATACGATAGCCTTGCCGGCTTTTGTGATATACATATGTTTGTGTTTAAGACAGTTTGAGACAGCGTCTGATATTTGTATACGTAAAAGACATCTGTATGTGAATCTGTTTAATAAATGTGTTTGGGTGCCCAGCTCGGGCACTAGTCACGGCCTACGGGGTTGGGTCGTGACAAAAGTGGTATCAGAGCGGTTCGTCCTCGGAATGTCTACGGACGTATCCGGTAAAGTCATGTTTATCGGTGTGTTGTGCACCACATCTATAAACGAGGAAGCTACGGGGCATTTAGGATGTTATCTTTCTTTACGATCTAGATCGTGCGATAGAGCTGTATTATCGGGATGACTCTTCCCTAACGGTTGTTATGTTTTCGGTGATGCCTCAGAAAGGCGACGGCTGCCCGGAAGGAAAGTCTACGGCGGTGGGGGAGACTAGCCGGGCCCGGAGAGTTACCGGGGCCCGTGCGAGCTGTGCCTAAGATTGTGCCCCCGACGACCCGGTTCGGCTACACCGCCCGATGTCGGAGGGGCTTGGAAGCGGCGGCGGTGCGAGGTCGAAGCGGCTCCACCCCCCGGCTCAGGAGTTCCGGCACCGAGCCTCCGGCCCCTCGGCTAGGGGCGGAGGATAGAGGCAATGCGAAGATGCGGTTCGGTATTGACCGGATTGATGGCGGGCCGGGTTCACGGGCGGGGATCGGGAGGTGATCGCGCGGACGGGTATGACGATCGAAGGGAGTGATTTCTGACTTGTGGTCCCCAAGAGTTTTTCGGGTCAAAGCCCGCGGAGGTACCCCAGGAGTTTATCAGACACATGCTGCGTACGTTGCGGTTGATTAAGGCGACCGAGATCGAGTCTATCGAGTTGGCATCATACCAGTTGCGGGATGTAGCCGCTAATTGGTATGAGACACAGGTATTGTCCCGAAGGCGGTGCCCCTCCGGCGGTGTGGGGCGAGTTTCACGAAGGCCTTTTCTTGGCCATTTTCTGCCCCCCCGAGCGCGAAGCCGGGGTAGACGCAATTCTGCTTGTTGAGCGAGAGGGCGGGAGTGTCGGGGAGTATAGTCCCGGGTTTGATTTGCGGACGGATATCGTCCGCTTATGTAGGCGATATAGTGACCGGATGCTGCCGGTATGATGGGGTTGGACTAGTACTTGGTTGTGTTTGCTTGGTGATGGCGGCCCCGGCCCGGTATGGATATTGCCCGTACGAGCACACGCCCGGGGTGGAGGAGCGGAACGCGAGAGGCGCCGGCCGATAGGGTTTATGACGGTGCCGGCCCAAGAGGGATAGATCGGTGGGTATTCGGGAGAGTTTCGAGCGGACAACCTCGGCATCGGCATCGCGGTATCCTTCCCGGCCAACACGAGCACACCCCCACGGTTGCGGGCGGGGGGGCGGATAGTCTTGCGGTATTCGGGGAGCGGTCGAGCTCCCGGGCCTCGGGTTCACAGATGGATAGAGGTTCCAGCCAGTTGAGGCCAACCCTACCTCGATGTCCTCACTGTAGGAGACAGCACCCTGGGGAATGTTATCGTGCCACGGGTGCTTGTTTTACACAGCCGGCGGGGCCACCTTATGAGAGATTGTCCACTCGGGGCGGTGCGGGGGGTGCGGCTCGGCCCTATCGGGTCGGTTCTTAGGTTCATCTTCATCTTCGTCACTATGCGCCCCCGCGGGCGGGGTACGCCGGCACCAGCAGGCCGCGGTAGAGGTCATGGCGGAGTTCCCTGTTCTGGCGGTCCTTCGAACCGCATTTATGCCTTGGCCAGCCGACAGGATCAGGAGGCGTCGCCTAATGTTGTTACAGGTATATTACTGATCTTCTCTCGAGATGTATATGCTAATAAAATTGGGATAGAATCTGAACCGATAGAACCATTCGAGGTAGCTACACCGGTAGGGGATTCTGTTATAGCCAGGCAGGTTTATAGAGATTGTTCGGTAATTATACGTAGCATTTGCACTAAGCGGATCCGGTAGAGTTAGATATGGCGGGTTCGATGTTATTATGGGTATGGATTGGCTAGCTTCTTCTTATGCTAATGTTGATTGTCAAAAGAAGGTAGTCCATTTCCAATTTCCAGGGGAACCAGTTATAGAGTGGGCAGGAAATACAGCGTCGCCGAGGGGTAAGTTTATTTAATACCTCAAGGCAAGAAAAATGATCAGAAAGGGCTATATTTATCATCTGGTTCGTGTGCATGACTTAAAGGCAGAAACACCGACTCTACAGTCAGTCCCAGTGGTTAATGAATTCCCAGATGTATTTTGTCACGACCCAACCTCGTAGGCCGTGACTAGTCCCCGAATTGGGCACCCAAACACATTTATAAATCCGAGTCGCAAACGGATGGCTTATACGGACAAAAATATCAAACGTTGTCTCGGATTATATCAAGCTATTAAACATATCTCAAACACAGCCATATATATATCAGAAGCCGACAAGGCTATCAAATGGCGCAACGGCCCAAAACATATACAATGCAAGCCGACGAGGCTGCCACGGCGAATGGGGTCGCCCAGAACATACAACATACAAATACAACTGTACAGAATGGGCATAACCCACATACATGTCCACAGACCTCTAAACAGACAAACAGAATCATATGACGGGACAGGGCCCCGCCGTACCCCTGAACAAATATATACAAATGCAACGAACGAATATATACCAAAATGCAGGCTCCGGAATAAGGGGAGCACTCCAAACAGCAGAAAAGGGTGACCTAAACTGGTGGATCACCAAACTGTGCGTCTGTACCTGCGGGCATGAAACGCAGCCCCCGAAGAAAGGGGGTCAATACGAAATATGTACTGAGTATGCAAAGCAGAAAATGTAGTATACAAATCTGAGTCGTAATCGAATTAGAAGTACAGAAAGTAAATGTATTTCCAAAATATCAAAATGTTTACTTTCAAAATACGAATCATGCATAGAGTACGAGAAAATATGGTCGCCCGTCGATGGCGCCATAACACGGCATAACACCGAAAGTTTCAAATCTCGTAACCCCGTCACACATCATAACACGAAGATAACTCCATACACAAGATAACACCAAATATAAGCGAAACCGGCCCTCGAGCGAGGCTCGGTGAACCATAAACACAAAGATAACACCGGAGTATAACAAAGTGCGCACGACAACAGAACCGGCTCGGGACTCGGCGAAAGATATAACAGAATACACGAACGGAGTCGTGAGTAACCATATGCATAAAATCATTATCATAGACTCAAATGATAAGTAAAATGACCATACTTAGAAATCGAAATAATAACCAAATCAAATTCTTTCAAAAATCGTCAGGAGTACAAAAGAAGAGTCGCGGGACCCACGGACGGGTGTCGACCCGAGTCGGGACCGCTTATGAAAAACATACTCATCATACACTATACAATCACCTACGAGCATATCGAGGCAATCCGAGCCTTTCTATGAAAGATACGAGCGTTCGTAGTTATGGAATTCTTTAAAAGCCAACTTTTTATGCAAAAGTTGAAAATCAAATATTTCAAAGACATAAAAGCCAATATTTCATCATATCAACATACGAATTCCAAGAAGCGGATAAGAGTCATAAACATGCTCGGATTGCGAGAATCGAATTTCCTCGAGGCTCGTGTCATAGTCTATTTGAAACTAAGGCATGCCAAAAGAAGAAAGGATTGGGCTTTACATACCTCGTACGCACTCAACGCTAGCTCCAACTCAAGATAAATCCAACCTACGTCTCGAGCTGCCCAAGGTCTACAAACAAGTCATAATATGTCAAAATTAGCTAGAGACATTTGGGCATTTAATTCCAATTTAGCCCTTAATTCTACTGAAATTTGGGCAGCGTATTTTCCACAGAATAGGCCAACCCCGAGAATTTAACTCGGCCAAATCAACAACAACAACAACAACAACCAACCTAGCAACAACAATAAGCAATCCGAAAGGCAATATAACATTAATAAGCCTCTTTTTCATCATTCAACAACTTTCAATATATTCGATTCAACGACTTACGTTCAAGCCAACATCAACACTTATACATTCAAATACCAATCCGAATCCATACTAACAACATTTAAAAACATTCCAAGCAATTCATACAATATTTCCAACAATCCAACAAGGCTCCAATTTGCCCGAAAACTGTCCCCAAACCCGAGTCATCAAACTCTCATTCTCATCATGGAATTCATAACGACAGCAACTAAACGATAAGTAATATTAATTCGTTCTTGGTCACACATGGGAGGTTACATTCGGCCAACATACCAACATGCACATATTGATAATTCTCACTCATTTCTTCACACTACAACAATTAACATACTACATAGAACTTAATTGATCACTTAAACACAACACAACATACACACACCTCACACGACCAAACCTCATACCACAGGCCTCAATTCCAACTTACTATATTTCATGATTTTCATCCATTTTAACATACTACAACATGCATACAACCTTTATAACACATGAAACATAATTAAATCTCACCTTTCTTCTTCAACTCCACAATTTGCCTAGGGTTTGCAATTGACACAAGGAATGGTTGGATGACCCGAACAACACTTCCACGTTACTTAGGGACCTCAAATTAGTGGATTTGCATCAACAAAATATTTTTGGAGTGGCTAGAATTGAACTTAGTTTTTGGGGGTCTTGGCCGAGAGCCAAGCTTGTTGTTCTTCAACTTCTATCTTTTTTTTCTAAGTGTTGGAATGAACAAGGATGATTAGTTGATCATCTTTTGTGCTTATATGTATATGGCACAAGTGTCCTTGGCCCACACCATGTGTTGGAGCAATAAAAATTGAACACAAATTGTGTGGGCCATTTCCAATAACCACACGGCCAAGGGCCAAATTTTTGCATGATTTCCAACTTTTCATTGTTCCAATTTTGGTCCCAAATTTTCCTAATTGTTCCATGCTAACAAATTCATGAACCAATTATATCACAAAACAAAATCAAAGGTCAAAAGTCCCGACTTTGTATCCCGGAATGGTTTTGGCCCTAACTTATCATAGTTAAACCGAATTGTCCCAATGTACCCAAAATACGGGATATAACATCCTCCCCCCCTTTAGAACATTCGTCTCGAATGTTAGATTAACTACGGGCCCTATAAACAATTCGGGGGAGTTTCTTTTTCGGTTAGCACAACAATGCATTTATCAAACAACAAAGTCAAGCAAAGAATTTGGATTACACAGTAGTGCGAAAATAGGTGAGGATACTTCTTCATCATCTCCTCCTCAGCTTCCCAGGTCATCTCTTCACGATTATTGTTTCGCCATAGCACTTTAACAGAAGTCACATCTTTATTCCACAACTTTTTTACCTGACGATCCAATATGGCTATAGGCTGCTCTTCATAAGATAGCTCTTCTGTGACTTGGATATCCTCTACAGGAAAGATTCTGGAAGGTCGCTACATTTACGAAGCATAGAAACATGGAATACTAGGTTTCTTGCTTCCAAATCAGGCGACAGAACTAACTCGTAGGCAACCTTGCCTATTCGACGAATAATGCGATAAGGCCCAATATATCTTGGGCCGAGCTTTCCTTTCTTGCCGAATCTCATAACACCTTTCATAGGTGACAACTTTCAGGAAAACCCAATTACCGATGCAAAACTCTAAGTGTCGGCTGCGATTATATATGATTTTACTGTCAACTACGGGCCGCTAATCGCTCCCGAATGGTTTCACCTTATCCAGCACTGCTTGGACCACGTATCCGGGCCAATCAACTCGGTCTCCCAACATCAAACCGCCGATCGGTGACCTACACTTCTACTAGTACAAAGCCTCATATGGTGCCATATCCGAATCTTGAGTGGTAGCCGTTATTATAGGAAAAACTCAACAAGCGGCAAATGATCATCCCGTATACACGAAATCAATAACACGGGCCCGTCCATATCTTCCGAGTGTCACGAATAGTGCGCTTCCGTTTGTCGACCGGGGATGGATGGAGATGTTGTGTTGAGACTCACACCATGTCCCAATCCCCGCTCGAAAGGATCTCCGAAATTGGTAAATCGGCGGGCACATCTATCGGAGATAATAGATATGGGAACTCCGTGAAGTCGCACAATCTCCTTAATATATAGCCTGGCATAATCCTCAGCTAAGTACGTAGTCCGGACTGGGAGGAAATGGGCTGATTTCGTTAGCCGATCAACAATAACCCAAATGGAGTTATACCGCCGTGGAGTGTGAGGTAAGCCTGTAATAAAATCCATATTAATGATTTCCCACTTCCACGACGGTATCTCCATTTCCTGCAATAATCCACTGGGCTTCTGATGCTCAATCTTCACACAAACGCGACAATTTGGACGCGAGCGACGAACTCTGCTATGTCTCTTTTCATACTATCCCACCAATATAAACATCTGAGATCATGATACATCTTCGTCGACCCTGGATGAATAGAATAACGGGCATAATGTGCCTCGCCCATAACCTGTCGCCGCAGACCCGCAACATCCGGCACACATAATCTGCCCCTGTGTAATAATACTCCATCGGATGTAAGCTCGAACGGGGTCTTTTCCTTTGCCAGGGCTGTATCTCTATAGTGTGTGAGAATAGGATCCTCATACTGACGCTGGTTAATCTCTTCCGTAACAGAGGATTCAGTAATACCTCGAACAGAAACCCCAATGCCTCCCGAATCAGCCAATCGGACTCCAAGACTAGCCAACTGCTGGATCTCGCGAACCATTTCTTTCCTTCCTGATGACACGTCCGCGCGACTGCCCATAGACTTACGGCTAAGTGCGTCTGCCACAACATTAGATTTCCCAGGATGGTATAGAATATCAACATCATAATCTTTTAGCAATTCTAACCACCTCCTCTACCGCAAGTTCGGCTCATACGCTAAAGATGTACCGGAGGCTCTTATGATCTGTATAAATATCAACGTGAACACCATATAAATAATGTCTCCACATCTTCAAAGCATGAATCACCGCGGCCAGCTCTAAATCGTGAGTAGGATAATTTTTCTCGTGCTTTCTGAGCTGCCGGGAAGCATAGGCTATCACCCTGCCGTGCTGCATCAACACACACCCCAAACCAATACCAAAGGTGTTATATCCCGTATTTTTATACATTGTGACAACTCGGATTAACTATGGTAAGTTAGGGACCAAACCATTTCGGGATGCAAAGTCGGGACTTTTGACCTTCGATTTTATTTTGAGACATAAGTTGTGCATGAATTTGTTGCATGGAACAATTAGGAAAATTTGGGACCAAATATGGAATAAATGGAACTTGCAAATCATGCATTTTGCATGCTTTGGCCGTGTGGTCATTTGAATTGGCCCACCCATTTTTGTGTTCAATTCTAATTGCTCCAACACATGGTGTGGGCCAAGGACAAGTGTGCACTTCATATAATGGCAAAAGATGATCAACTAGTCTTCATTTAGTCATTACAACACTTAGAAAAAAACAAGGAAGTTGAAGAACAATAAGCTTGTTCTCGGCCAAGAGCAAGAAAAATCAACTTCATTTCTAGCCTTCCCAAAATTATTTTGTTGATGCAAACCCACTATTTTGAGATCCCTAAGTAGTGTGGAAGCGTTGTTGGAGCGATCAATCCGCTAGTTTTCATCCTTGGAAACCCTAGCCTATTGTGAAGTTGAAGGAAGAAAGGTAAGATTTGATTATATTTTATGTGTTATAAAGGTTGTATGTATGTTGTAGTATGCTAAAATGAAGGAAATTCATGAAATATAGTATGTTAGAGTTGAGGCCATGTGAGTGAAGATTGGCCGTGTGAAGTGTGTGTGTGTTGTGTTATGTTTAAGTGATGAATTAAGTCCTATGTAGTATGTTGGTGGTTGTAGTGTGAAGAAATGAATGAGAATTATCCATATGTATATATGTTGTGTGTTGGCCGAAAATGATCATGGAATATGACAAAAGAACGAATTAATGTCGCTTAATGTTTTAGTCGTCGTCGTTATGAATTCTATGTTGGAAATGAATGTTTAACGACTCAAATTGATGTTGTAATTGTTGCGGACTGATTTGGAGATTATTGTGTATTTAATGTATTTTGTATATTGATGAGAATAGCATTGTTAGAATGTGAATTGTGGATGCAAATCATGATTTGGAAATGAGGAATGTATTAAAGTGAGGTTCTCGGGTTTGGGGGCTGAATTCGGGTAGATTGGAGCAATTTTTGGATTGTTGGAAATGTTATGTGAATTGCTTAGAATGTCTTTAAATATTGTTGGTATGGGTTCGGGTTATTATTCGAATGTATAAGCATCGATGTTGGCTTGAAGGTAAGCCGTTGAATTGAATTTATGAATGTTGTTGAATGATGGAAAAGAGAGTTATTATTGTTGTATTGCCTTCCGAATTGGTTTTTGATGTTGCTAGGTTGGTTGTTGTTGTTGTTGTTGATTGATTTGGCCGAGCTAAACTCTCGGGGTGGCCTATTTCTAGGGGAAATCTTGCCCAAATTTACGTAGAATTAGGGCAAATTTGGAATTAAATGCCCAAAATGTCCATATCTAATGTTTGGCATGTTATGATTTATTTGTAGACCTTGGGCAGCCCGAGACGTAGGCCGGATTTATCTTGAGTATTGAGTTAGCGTTGAGTGCGTACGAGGTATGTAAAGCGCAACTATTCCTTCTTTTGGCATGCCTTAGTTTCACGTAGGCTATGATACGAACCTCGAGAAAATTCTATTCTCGTAATCCGAGCATGTCTATGATACGCATTCGTTTCTTGATATTCATACGTGATGTGATGAAATATTGATCCTATGTCCTTGGAATTATTGATTTGTAAAGGTTGCATGAAAGTTTATTTTTTTTAAAGAGTTTATTCTTTAACGATTCCAAAACTACAAACGCCTATAACTTTCACAGAAAAGCTCGGATTGCTTTGAGATTTTCGTAGAAGGTTGTATGATGTAGGATGAGTATGTTTTCCCTAGGCGGGCCCAGCTCGGGTCTACACCCGTCCGTGGGTCCCACGACGCTCCTTTATGTAATTTCGATAACTTTTGAAAGAAAATGTTGTAATTATTATTCCGATTTCAAATATGTCTATTTTACTTATCTTTTGGATTTATGACAATGATTTCATGCATATGATTCCTCACGACTCCGCTCGTGCATTCTGTTATATCTTTCGCCGAGTCCCGGGCCGGTTCTGTTGTCGTGCGCACTATGATATACTCCGGTGTTATGCTGTGTTATGGTTCACCGGGCCCCTCGCTCGAGGGCCGGGTTCCACTCATATTTGGTGTTATGCTATTTTTGGCGTTATGCTGTGTATGATATGTGACGGGGATACGGAGATTTGAAACTTTCTGGCGTTATGCTGTGTTATGGCGCCATCGACAGGCGACGACCATATTTTACGTGCCCTATGCATAATTCGTATTTTTAAAGTAAACATTCGATATTTTGGATTTGCACTTATTTTACGTATTTCGGTTTTCGATTATGACTCGATTTATTTTACGTATTACGCTTTGCATACTCGGTACATATTTCGTATTGACCCCCTTTCTTCGAGGAACGTTTCATGCCCGCAGGTACAGACGCACAGTTTGGTGATCCACCTGTGTAGGACACCCTCTCTGCTGTTTGGAGTGCTCCCTCTTCTTCCGGAGCTTATATTTTGGTATATATCCGTTTGTTGCATTTGTATATATTTGTTCAGGGGTACGGCGGGGCCCTGTCCCGTCATATGATTCCGTTTGTCATTTAGAGTACGTGGACGTGTATGTGGGTCGGGCCTAATGCATACGGTTGTGTTTGTATATGTTATGTTCTGGGCGATCCCATTCGCCGTGGCAGCCTCGCCGGCTTGCATTTGTACATGTTTTGGGGCCGTTGTGCCATATGATAGCCTTGTCGGCTTCTGTTATATACGGTTGTGTTTGAGATGTGTTTGCGACAGTTTGATATAATCTGAGACAGCGTTTGATAATTATGTCTGTATAAGCCATCTGTTTGCGACTCGGATTTGTGATTGTGTTTGGGTGCCCAATTCGGGCACTAGTCACGGCCTACGGGGTTGGGTCGTGACGGAGGAAGTCAGTATCGGAAGCGGTTCGTCCTCGGAATGTCCACGGACCGTGTCTAGTAGAGTCTTGTTTATCGGTGTGTTGTGCACCACATCTATAAACGGGAGGCTACGGGACATTTAGGATGTTGTCTTTCTTTCTGATCTTAGATCGTGCAATAGAGCTGTGTTATCAGGATGACTCTTTTCTGACGAAATGTTCTGTTTTCAGTGATGCCTCCGAGGAAGGCCACAGCTGCCCAGAAGGGCAAGTCTACTGTTATATCCCGCATTTTTGTACATTATGATAAGTTAAAGATAAGACCATTCCGGGATACAAAGTCGAGACTTTTGACCTTGTTAGAATTACATGAGTTGGATATGAAAGTGTTAATGTGGAAATATCGAGGAAGGTTATGGGAAAAATTGGAAATTTGGAAATGGTTTCATAAATTTCAAGAATTAGTCACAAAGTAATTGGGCTTGGAAAAAATCAAAAAAAAAAAAAAAAAAAGAAGAAGGCCCAATTTGAATGGGGTGGCCGGCCAAGGCACCAAGAAAATGGCCCAAGCCCAAGTATTAGATCCATGTGACTAATAAATAAAGGGGCCATTAGTCATCTTCATTTAGAAGATTCAAGAACAAAAAAATAATTTTTGAGAGCACAAAAAAAGGGCCATTCGGCCGACTATAGAGAAAAAAAAATTCCAAGCCTTCCAACTTTGATCCAAAAATTGAAATTTTCTTGTATTCCTACTTAGCTCAAAATCCTCTTCAACGTGGTATAATTTTTGGGGCAAGAAAATCACTTTGGCGGCAAGTGAAGAATTTGGAGAAAAGGTAAGAATTCTATCCTTTTATGTTATGGAAGAAGTGTATGTGTTATAATGATTAGAATTGAATTAAAATCATGGAATGGTGATGTGTGTGGTGTGAGCCGTGTGGGTGTGTATAAGTGTAGGTGGCCGTGTGATGTTGCTATGGTGAAGGAAAGATGGATTAATTTTATTTAGCTTGTTAATTGTGTCGTTGTGACCTTTGTGATGTAAATAGAGGTTTAACGAATTAAGTCGGCATTTATATTGGTTGTGAGTTGCTATAGGAAAGTATGTGGTTTTAATGTAGTTTTTATGTAATTATGGGAATGGAGGTTCTAAAGTGTGAATGGTTGTTGTCGTTGATGAATTTGGAAGAAGACGATACAACTTTGTAGTTTTGTTGCATTTGTAGAAGTTTCGGGTGGAATATGGAGTTAGTAGGATCGTTTGAATATTTTGTAGATTGTTTAAAATGCTTTTGAATTATGTTGCATGATCTTTGATTAGTACTTGAATGTGTGATTAAATATGAATTGAATATAATTGAGACGCCGTTGAAGTTGTGGAAAGAAGTTGCTAATGCTAGTATGCGTTTTGAATCAGTTATGGATATTGTTAGAATAATTGTTGGTATTGTTGTTGATATTGTGGCCGAGTTAAATTCTCGGATTTATTGTTGTATTTTTGGCCGAGTTGGATTCTCGGGGATGGCGCATTTACAGGGGAAATGCTGCCCAAATTTCTGTAGACAAATATTGAGTTAAGATTGCATTCCTAAAAGGCCTATAGTAATGTTTGGTAACTATGACAATTTGTAGATTTTGAGGAAATCGGGACTTGAGTTTGGACAAGCGAGGAAGGCGAATAAGGTATGTAAAGCTTGCTCTTTCCTTCTCTTGGCATGTCCTAGGTATGTTAGGCTAAGGTACGAGCTTTGGGGACGACTCTGCCTCTCGGAATCCGAGCTTCGTTTTGGCCCTTTTCATTCGTTAGAATGAATTAAGCATGTCTGTTTTGTTGAAACAATTGTTCAAACATCCGTAGTTCGCCCAAATAATATTGGAGGGCCTAGAATCCTTTGTATATGACCTCGTAAGGCCTAACGACCATAGTTTGGGGTACACCGCCTCAATTTGACCGAGGTGGGGCCCACGCAATCCGAGATCTCCCTATGTCGCTCTGTTTGGTATATTTGTGTGATTTTGAAAGAGAACTTTTGACCATCGCTCCGATTACTATAAAATAGTTATTTTAACTACTTCATTGAGTTTGATAATACATTTTGACACATAAGAATGATTTCAGAAAGTTGTAACTTTTGTATACTAATTCCGATAAATGTTTGAAACATGTTTCTGCACTTTCCGATGTTAGCAAATATATTTGGTCATCGGATTTTGGAAGGTAACTTAATTATTTATTTTCTCATATGCATGTGATTTTGATACGTAATTATGATGTCTGAAGTTCGGTTTGATACGTTTTCGAGTAATATTCGGAAAAGAACCTGATTTGATTATTGTCTTGGTTTTGAAATAATAGTTCGCTTTGGTTATTCTCGTGAGTTTGTAATAAAAATTTGTATGCATATGGCTACTTACATTACGCTCGTGCGTTTTTGTTATTACATCTTTCACCGGATCCCGGGCCGGTTGTTATCATGCGCACTGTGTTATATTTCGAAGTATGTGATATGCGATATCGACCGCCGGACTTTTGACCGCGGTACGTGATATGTGAAAGCGCTCGCTGGACATTTGACCGCGGGCTGCAACATTGACATTGGACATTTGACCGCGGGATGTCGGGTTT
>NW_026713907.1:0-25403 GCF_029784015.1 Lycium ferocissimum | reverse complement strand
GGGACGCCCCAAATTGGTAAAAGCCTCGAAAAAAATTTTTTTTCCTCCCCAAACCCCCCAAAAGGGGCAATTCCCCAAAGGGGGGAAACACCTCCTTTTTTTTTTTTTTTTTTTTTTTTTCTTTCTTTTCTTTCTCTCCACTCTCTTAATTTAAAAAGATGACCACCCTTTTGTATATATATAGCCTTGTAAGTATGTGATATGCCCCCCCCCCTCTCTAGATTTTTTCTTTCTTTTCCCTTTTTTTATTTTCTAGAATTTTCTTATTTTGTCATCCTTTTTCCATATTTTTGCATGTGCATTTTTCATGGCTTCTACTAGAAGAAATATGAACATACGTGCCCTTCGAATACCTTGTGAAATTACCGTTTTGCCCCTCGACTTTCTTTAATATTACCATATTGCCCCTAGCCTTCCGCACTAATTCCACGACCCCTTTACTTAATTTCTTTATGGCCTTAACCTTCACAATATTTACATACTAATAATAGTCATAAAATATTTATACAACTCGTCCATTAAAATAATTTTTTGAAAATGTCTCGCCCTCAACTTTCCACGACGACCTTGGAATTTCCAAACGTACAATATACGGCTATAACATATACAGTCTCAGGGTAAAATAAAAATAAGTAAAACTTTAATCTCGTCGAATCGGAAAGCTTACGCAACCCCGCTTTCCCATCGCGGAAGGATCGCGCAACGTACTGAGGCCCCGCTTTCCTTCCGCGGGGGAAGGAAAGCCCGATGGTAATGCCCGGAGCCGTTGTATCGATTTTTTTCATTGTGTTTCAATCGTTTCTTTTGCCTTTCACAATGTTCCACTTTTTGTTGTCTTTGTTTTGGGAGACAAACACAAGGGAGTGTCTCCCATGGTCTCCCCCCCTCTCTTTTTCTTCTTTTCTCTTTTTTTTTTTTTTTTGTTCAATTTGATCCCAATTTCTCCATCATCTTCACCCGCTTATTCCTACATAGTAAAATTATAATATTACACAAATCAATATATTTTGTACTTAAGAGACAATTAAAAAGTACTAAAAATGCGAGAGGCAACAATAGCTAAATATATGCAATTTATGGCCGAACATCACCACCCCACACTTAGACTCTGTTTCCGGTCTCTCGAGTAAGCATTAAAACCACTTTGATTGATACTAACAATTAAGCCCTTTAGCAATTTACAATATCAAGTACACTTCCCAATCATCATGCAAGATATCCAAGTCAATAAACAAACAACAAACTTCTAACCTCCTAATCTCAGAGATGGACTCTAACTCATCAAACTTAAGCTCGCTCACCTACTCTGTCAAAGAAATCTAATAACATCACCTATCTATCATGAAACAGGTGCCCTCACAAGAAGAAATAGTCCACACACTCAAATCGAAGAATTGAATATAATTTAAGAACTTAGCATCAAAGCACAACTCTCACACTCACAAAAGAATTCACATGTATGCACAAGAACCATAGGCTTGCCCATTATATACATCTCTACTAATCAAGTATACGCGAATAGAATCAAATAGACTTTAACGGGTTGTAATGTTGGCTAGGGGACGGAAGGAAAACTATTTAATAGTGACTTACACTTCCCTACAGCTTTGCATTTTAGACTCTATCACCCATTATTTTCTAATCCTCACTTTTTATTTTTCAAATTTCCTTCTTCATCAATTATTTTCACTAGTAATTATCATCATATCAAGAACGTTTCAATTTTTATTTTATTTTTTTCAAGCACTTTTTCTCCTATTTTTTTTCACATTCTTTCTAAGAGGGCCTTTTCATCACTTTGCAGCTATCATTGGTCACCATTTTTTCACTTCAGCATCCCTTTTCTTCGCATTTATCAATTAATATCACAAGCCGTGCCACAAGCCCAAGAAGCAGTGGTAAAAACTAGGATTCAAACAAAAGGATAAAGGCAAAAATATGGCTAACAAATGAAGGGCTAACTAGTGGTATAATTTCTGAAAAGGCTAAAATTACAAGACATGTCAAAGAAAGCCTATTATCATCTTCTAAACAGAGCAACGCTTTTTGTTTCGCTTCAATAACATGCAGGGCAAGTTCTAGACTAAGATGCAAAACATGGAATATATGCAAAGAATCCTCACCACGCATGGCACAAGTCTCAATCAAGATGGATCAATTCTACTCTAGGATAGATAGGATCGTGACGAACTATAAAATAAGAATAAGCTATATACAGAGTCACAACTATGAGCTAGGTGTCAGAAATCTGCAATTTTTTTTTTCATTACTCAAGCACTCACAGGAAAGTATTACTCAAGCTCAAGCCCAAATATGCTAGTGTCAAACAAGTCAAAACGGGTCTTTCTTCTCTCCTTTACTACTCCTAAAAAAAAAAAAATCCTAAAAATAAAAAGTACCCGGTTCAAAGGCCCCCCTCGGAAAGAACCAAGGCCATAAGAAAACCCAAGGGGTGGATGATGAATGCCACTAATTTGAGGGACTTAAGAAGTTACAAAAGAAAATTAAAAAAAAAATCTTTTTTTCGGGAATTTTTCGTTTTTTTTTCGACACTAAGAATCAAAACTAATAATAATAATAAAAATCCTAAGGCATATTAAATCATCATCCTCACTCTCATTACTAGGACGTATTTCCCACCCCACACTTAAAATCATGCAATGCCCTCGCGCATATAGATGAAAAAATTAAAAACAAGGTAAAGCAAGAAATACTCCCTGGGACCCTCTAGGGCTTAGCTAGCAACATGCCCTTATCATTTAGGGTCGGTATGACCCCACACTTAAGCTCAAATATGCTCTTCAAACTTTCAACTTCTCGTACTTACTAAAAACAAAAAAAAAAAAAACAAAAAAAATGTGACACTATAAAAATAAAAATCTAAAACTATTACACATTGGGTTGCCTCCCAACAAGAGCCTTAGTTAATGTCGCGACACGACATGAATCAACTTTTTCCTCCACCTCGAACGTATGAATTTCACCCCTAATTTTGCATCAAATTTTCTATCACGCTTCTGGGGCGGTGGTGTAAAAATAAAGGAACCAATCAATAGATATCGTTTCTTGAACTTCTTGACCCTTAAGTGAGGAATGTCGCTTTGTCTTTTTAGTGTGGCAAATTTCAGGATGTAAGGCTCTTGTTCCTCATCTATACACTACTTTATCAGTGTGGAAGGCTCGATTTCCATGTCGCCAACCACGCATAATGTAGAAAAATGTTTAGAACGAGGACCAACACGCCCTAACTCTAAAACTGCATTATTTCTGACATCCTCACTATTGAATACCTCCTCAACAATGACATCATCAACAAAGATCTCGATCGAATGGTTGGAGTTCCCGTATCCGCTCCCATGCGAGCCACTATCCAAGGTAATATGTAGCTAGGCATCGATGCTCAACCTTTTATTCATTTGTGCCCGCAAGCCATGGATATCTCGAGCCAAATTGGTCTATCTCTTGTACGAGCCGCTCTACCTTCTCATCGCTGTGTAGCCATGTTTGTAAGACCATCACGCAGAAACCCATGAAATTTCATTTGTTGAGCGTGTTCGTTAGCCAAGATTGTTCACTATCTCTACTTCTTCGAAGCCATTATCTACTTGGGAACTCACTCTCTTCTTTCCGTTCGAGGTTCGTCTTTAGTATTGGCTAAGCCTGTAACTTGTAGATCATTACAAGTTTCGGCCTCGGCCTGCATCTCTGTGAGTTTAGCACGAATCCTCTCTATGGCTTTCCACATTTCTGCGTTTTGCTCTCTTATTAATGCATCATGCTCCATCATTTGCTCCCTTATTTGCTTCATCATATCGCTAACCCGAGCAAGGCTTTCCGCATCCTCCACTTCGTTACTACTATCAACATCACAAACAATAGAGAATCATAATACGGGTCGTGGACGGGGAGTAAGAGTTAGGACAACCATTGCAATGACCGTCTTGACCACCACATATATTATCAATATTCCACTCAAATGATCGGGAAGGCACACAACCCATTCCCGAAAAATATTTTGATGTTGTTGCCAAGCGGGGTTCTCCACAAATCGACACGATCACCAAAATAGGAACAACCAATATTCGACCAATTTTTACTCCAAGAGGCCATGTCAAGCAAGCTAACCAAAATATTAAATTAAAAAATAAAATAAAATAATAATAAATAAATAAAAACTTGAATAGAAATTCAAAAATCCAAATTAGAAAAATGAATACTACTAAGTCCCCAAGAACGGCACCAAAACTTGTTGTTCCTAAACGCACACGCAAGTATACGTGGTCGTACAAGTAATATAGACTCGTTAAGTCCAGATATCGATCCCACAGAGACTTAGATTCTACCGTTAAGCTAATTCAAGTTCGATGAAACTATTCAAGAAAGTGAAGATCAAGATGTTTATCGTACCAAAACTAAAACCGAAAAGTAAACAATTTGTGATGGGTGTTTTTGTGGACTGGGGAATATCTTGACAAAGATTGTAAGAATTAAATGAGAGAAAGATCTAGGGTCATGTTTTCGACAATCCAAATTGATCTTCTAAGTGAATTCCACCTATTTTATTTCCGGGTTACTAGTTAACGGGTTAATTATACTTTATGATATTCTCTCGAAGTACTCACAAGCCCGTAAATGTTACTATAACGCCTATATCTCTATGGTCATCGTAGGTAACAAGAACGCATTTATTTCTCCGTATTCAACTAAATAATGGCTAAAGGGTATATCTCTATCCTCGCAGCGAAATCATTAAATCGAACAAACTCTATTTATTCTTATTACGTACGTGAATTCCCTTTCTCAAGTCCAATTCGCGCATCACGGTATAGTGTCTAATCGTTGTCGTATAATCAAACAATTAAGATCAAGAATAAATAAGCAACCCAAAATATGGAAAATCAATAGATAATAATTGTCATCAAACCAACTTTCAAGTCTTTCGCCACAACCCTAGAATTAAGAAGTTTAGCTACTCATGATTCGATCATAGACAAAAGAATTCATGAATAATCTAGGGTTGAAAAAGATGAAAATAAAATAAACCTAGAGAGAGAAAAAAATAGAACGGTGGCTTACAAGTCTTTGAATAATCCCGCCGCACCATTTTCAGCTAATAAAACGTCTATATATAGTCTAGGTAAAAAAAAAATAAGTAAACCTAATCCTAGTTGAATCGGGAAAGCTTGCGCAGAACCCCGATGCGAAAGGATCACGCAATGTACTGAGGCCTCCCGCAATGCGGAAGGAAAGCCTGATGGTAATGCCTGGAGCTGCCAGGTACTCATTTTTTTCATTCTGTTTCAATCGTTTCTTTTGCCTTTCACAATGTTCCACTTTTTGTTGTATTTGTTTTGGGAGACAAACACAAGGGAGTGTCTCCCATGTATCTCCCCTTCTTTTTTTTCTCTTTTTTTGGTTCAATTTTGATCCTAATTTCTCCATCTTCACACTGCTTTATTCCTACATAGTAAAAGTATAATATTAAGCACAAATCAATATATTTTGTACTTAAGAGACAATTAAAAGTATTAAAATGTGAGGCAACAATGGCTAAATATATGCAATTTATGGCCGAACATCACCTGACCCCCTTTCTTCGGGGGTCGCGTCAGCTCATGCCCGTAGGCACGTACGCCGCCTTGGTTACCCTCCGCCTTAGGATTGGCCTGCTATTTGGAGAGCTCCATTGTCCCGAGCTTGAGCCGTTTTGGTACGTATCTTTTTATATAGACTTTGTTATACTCCCTAGAGGTCCGTAGACATACGCGTCGATATATATATATATATATATAGTTTAGACAAACCATGCGTATGTAGTTCGTTTTGGATATTCTCATGTATAAATGGCGCCTTGTTTGTTTGTGTATTTTATTATGTTACAACCGTGACTTCGTCGAGATGTGTCCATTATGATATATGGAATTTTGAATCAACATTATGTTTTACAGATTTTCCATATTATCATTAGTATCAGTCTGATTGTCCCTAACAGGTTCGTATACGAGTGTCCAACTCGGGCAATAGTCATGGCCTATCGGTTTGGGTCGTGACAACGGGAGATATCCATACCTGGATATAATGCAGCAGTCGTACAAGCATCTATCAAATGTGTCCCTAGACCAGCCACAAAACGATGAACTATGTCCTCCATCTCAGCCACCATGGCTGGAGCATATCTTGCCATAGAATCAAAATACATGTAATACTCCTGGACACTCATACTACCCTGCTCAATACGCAGAAATCTATCTGCTCGAGCTCACCCCGACCTCGTGAGGTAGATACGTGCACAAAAGCATCCGAGAACTCCTCAAACAAATGAGGGGGCATCTTTCCCCAGATAACTCCCAAGTCCGATACCACCGCACCGCACATCACCGAGCCTATACGAAGCCAACTCCACGTACCTCGACCCTACGCGCATAACCCTCAAGGTCCCTCTCGCATACCATCAATAAAATCCTCGGGTCCATATTTTGCTTTATCACGGAGAACTTCCGGGAGGACCCAACCCAGGCAAGGTCTTAACCCTCGAACTACCTACTTCTCCCATTCGCCCGTCAACACCAACTCCATACCGCCTCGAGCCCGGGCGGCTACTAATCGTGGTCAATAATTATATAGCATCCCGCATATCCCGGCCCGACGCACTGGCGAGAACCGGGGCAGCGCCGGAGGCGGGTACGCGGGCGTCTCGACGCTCCTCACTCTAAATCTCATCCCCGAGCCCTCGTCGTCGGCCGAGTGCCGAGCGGGCCTCACTCGTCCGTTTTGCGCCCGCCGGGTACTGTAACCTTTTTCATGTGCATCGTTGAAATCGTAACACCGAAAGAAATGCTTAACAAACGGTTGTCGACAATCTTATCAGAGAAAGAATGACATCCCAAATGTCCCGTAGCCTCCTATTTGGCGAGGGCGCACAACACACCAATAAACAAGACTATACTAGACACGGTCCGTAGACAACCCTAGACTTAACCACTCGATACCACTTCACAAGACCCAAATTGATTTAGGTCATGACGAGTGTCCACCTCTAGTGACCAAACACCCCCTAAACACATATCTAAACCAAACTTAACATCAAGTGGGCCATAAAATGGCATAAAATGATACCATACTGCCTCACGAAAGGATAACATTATAAACTCTATACATACACATACATACCGAAAAATAGTGCAAGCCAACTAGGCCACTACATAGACTGTACACAAAAGAATGGGAGCCGACAAGGCTATATCATCTGACTAATACATACAACCGTCTGCGTACCTCTATTGGAATAAAAGTCAGAGAAAGGATCGGACAGGGCCCCGTCATACCCGTATACATGTACATCCAAAAAGGCTAGCATACCCAAAATAGACTGCAACTCCGGATCAATGGAGCGCACTGACCACTGCTGGATAGAAGTCCTACTAAGTTAGACCACCTGTCGGTCTACCTAAACCTGCGGGCATGAACGCAACCCCCCGAGCAACGGGGAGTCAGTACGGATAATGTACTGAGTATGAAAGGCATAAGAACGATCATGTATATATAAGAATCATGAATAAAATCTCGAACTCATAAGTCGAAATAACCGTCCGTATGTACTTGTATGAACTAGTAGTGATATATCCGCATAACTCGTATACCGTACAATGCCTCTCGTGGGCGCATAATATGCATGCTCATGCCTATCAATGTAGGTCGTACATATGTATATGCTTATATAACGCCCGTCAAGCCTTCGTGGCATCCCATCATATCATACGGGCCCCTCTCTGCGGCCATCATCATATACATTGCTGCGGTACGTGCAGCCCGATCCTTATCTCATCATCATTGTGCACCCGCTGATCAGGTGGTAATGCGTATATAACGCCTATCCATTTTCCCATACCCCATATACATATGATACTTGCGTATATACGTCTTCGATCATGGGTCAATACACGTATATATATATATATATATATATATATATATATATATATATATATATATATATATATATATATATATATAATGCATGAATAATGGTATACATAAACCGGACATATGAACAACAAAATGAGCAATCATAAACGCAAGACATGAATGCCAAAGACCGAAGAACTCCTAATACTTCTAAGAGTAACAGTAATATGGAAGCCTCGCTACTCGCTCTAGCTCATATCATACTGGTCATGCCAAAAGAAAGAAAGGATAGCCTTAACATACCTTGAAGTATACCCAATCGTCCGACTTCTACCTCTCGAACTTGTAAGTCTACAATCAAGATAACATAGGCCTTAATTAGACTATCGGCCTCGCTTACTAACCATCTTTAAATACATAGAGAGTTTAACGAAGTGTAGGCTGTAACTTCCTTGTAAGCTTACAACCCTTCGACTCCCTATTCAATCCAACATCAACCACAAAACCCACAACAACAATGACAACATTTATATATCAAAATATACTTAAATCCATTCCCAATCATCTCTTAAAAATAGCCCCAAATTACTATCTTACCCTTCATCAACTTACCACTTCCATAAGTATCCTCTCTTCACTTAAAACCACTAAAACTCTTGATAGTTAACTTAAATATAAGGGTAGAAATCATTTACATACCTTGAGGGGTATAAGATTCCAAAGATCAACTTCAACTCCAACTCCCTAAGCTTCACAACCTGAAGAAACCCTAGAAACAACCTTCTTCTTCACAAGCTTGGGTTCACGGGGCTCCTGATTCCTGCCAAATCTCCACTAATAATGATGGATAATGTTGGGAGAGAAAATACTAGGGCCTCTCTGATTTGAAATGGAGGAAAATGAGAAATAAGGTCATGAACCACATATTTATACTTAGAATTAAAGAGTGCCAGTGGTACGGTTCGACGGACGGGTCGATGACCCGTCGACGTGTCGATGGTCCGTTAACTTGCTCGTCGACCTACTGGCGTAAAATCACGCCGCATCAACACCCCCAACTTAAAGTATTTGCTTGTCCTCAAGCAAGCCAAAGAAAACAACAACTCAATCTAACACCTAGATATCATAGAATAACAATGTCTACATTGGTTTTGACTCTGAACTATAGGCATGCATGTTTTTCTTCCAAGGGCCACCCTAATTTTCTATTTTAAAGCAATATACACAACTCAAGAACGCTATGACTAACAATTAAACTTCAATGCATGACATTACATTATCGAACATATTATGATGCACACAAACGCTGCTTTAGGCGGTCACTTTATTCTGCTCACTTCTCATCCTTATGCCCTCACATAGACCAAAGAATGTCTCAAAGACACATATATACAACAAAAATGGGACGAAGACGAAAGAGACAAGAAAAACACTCACACTCACAAAGAAATTCATATCTACACATGCAAATACCATAGGCTTGCCCTTATTTTCTATGTTTTCATCCTAGGTTCGTTCGGTTGTGATCACATTAGGGCTTGTTTTGGCTTGTAATGTAGGCTTAGGGACGGGTAGGATACTTTTTGGATATTAATGACTCACCCTCCTTGAACACTACACATCTCTTCACCTTAATTTACCTCTTTTCTTTCCAACCCCTTTATTTCCTTTCAAGTTTTCGACCTCGATGTGGTTTTATTCCTAACCAACTTACAATTCTTTTTGTGTTACAATTTTCTAATTTTTCTCTTTTTTTTATTTTTTTTATTTTATTTTTTCTCTTTTATGTATATGCAACTACCACATCGAATCTCCACTAGCAAACTCCACCACCCCCAACTTATATTTTTAACATCTACTTCACATTTAATTCACCCCCAACTTAGGCACTTTGCTTTATCTATCTAGTAGCATCAAGGAGGGAACTGCGAAGATGGATACATTGCACAACGGTGAGGTTTCATATTTGGCTAGCCAAGAAAAAGGTCAAAAGGCTCAAAAAGGGAAACTAGATATTTTCAAACTAGTAAGGCTTATTTAGGCATAGTGACTATCTACACAAAGAAAGCCTAAGATCATTTCACAACCGAACTAACTTTCGAATTTCAAACACGACCAACCGGGAAAGTTCTAGATTATACATACATAAACAGAACCAAACTAACAACTCACACACACATTGGCATAAGGACAATTATTTTTACAATTGTGACCTCCTAAGTAGTCATTTATCGCACACAATACCCCAACAATCATAATGTCATATAAAGAATCAATCATGTCAACCAATAACTGTTCTAAGTATGGATTTTTCAAAAATTCGAGGGGTCCAAAATTTTCATCAAATGATAACAACATGCCATCAGTTACAGAACAATACCAAATAAGTCAAAACTACTCTATTCAACCTAAGCACATCCTAAACATGCCAGTTTCAACAAAATGACGCCCCTCAAGAAAAGAACTCTGGTAAAGAAAATCCGAGGGGGTCCTAAACATATATATACAATATTCACAATAAATAAACACATAGCCCACCCCCAACTAAAGAGCATGCATTGTCCCCAAGGCATGAAAATAAGCAAACCAAAGGGATAGGGCTACCTAAAACGCTCTATGCATCCTGCACGTCCCAAGGTATCATCACCTCAAGAAGGGTATCCAAAGGCTCGCCGTACGCCGGAACGGCTGTACCAATACCTGGCGCTATCTCCGAGAGCGCGGTTGCTACCCTGGACCCGTGGTACTAGCCTCTGCTGGTATCACAACACTAGGCACTGTATCACACCCCGACTTTACTAGGGTGTGATGGGCACCCGACCCCATATATGGAGCCGACCGAACCCGCTAATTCCTATTACACATATGAACTTATGAATTAGTAAGAAATGAATACATAGAAATTTTTTTTTCCATAAGTACAATCTGACATCATATAAGACTCGTAACACGAGACGTAATAACATGTCGGCTGTTGGAGCCGCTTACAGACTGACAACCCATTACCCACGACTCTGTCTGCAAAGTCTCTAACTCTGAACAAATCATCATGGCACATATACTCTGACTCGGCAGCACTCCAGGACAAGTGGAGCCTACCAACCCCGCTGGACATCTTCTATGCTAGCTTCAGCTCATCTGGGTTCACCTGCGCGGCATGAAACGCAGCCCCCGAAGAAGAGGGGTCAGTACGAGCAATGTACTGAGTATGTAAGACATGGATGGTAACATAGAAAGAGACATAATCATGTGCAACAACAGTATGGAGATGTAGAGCATATCCTGTACATATGAGACATATCACGTATAAGGGAGTAAGCTATGCATATGGAACATGTCATGTGTAAAGTCAGAATCGTACGTATGGAACATATCATGTAAAGCCTGAACCTAAGACATAGATCATATAATGTAAAGTCATGGACTGCATATGAGTGCCCGGGGCGATGCCACGCATGCTTGTCTGGTCATATGGTATCATAGCGCCGAACAAGCCGGCTCGCCCACATAGCGCCGAAATACTCGGCCGCCCATAACCCCGCGTTCGGCATCCCGCGTCCGGATGATAAGCCACCGACTGTGGGCAATGAAACATGTATCCCTTCCCATTCCCCACATATACATGTATCCCATCCCCCCAACCCATGTACATATACGTATGGCATGCACGAGAGCCCAAAGAAAAGCTATAACGTTATCTGAGTGACGTAAGGTCGGTAACCTCCGATTTTTAATATGGAATAACCACGGCGCTTTATCTCACCTTGAAAGAACCGAATAAGGCGAGACTATCAACGGAGAGTGACATCATGAGCAAACATAGGATAGGACCATAAGGCAAGTTAGCTCATATACTTTGGGATCTTTAAAAATAGTCATCGTTCATGAGTAGAGCTCTAAACTCAAGAAATAGCTTAACATTCCATATCGTCATATTCGTGGTAAGAACATATCCTTGACATATTCATCATATACTTTTCTCACATCCGGCATCATCATTATCATCACAGCCATAGTTGTCGTTTTAGTCATTAAGACTTTCAACATTGTAAAACTTGGTTTTTTGGAGAAAATGAGTAATTTGGAAAACATTTGTAAACTTTTAGGAAGGAAAATCATGCCTTGGGGTCGAGGGTTTAGTTAAAACAGTCACCTATTGTTTTATGATCGAATGATAACCAAGAACTTTCGTGACTATAGTACGGAAATAAGCCTAATGGGACAATAGGAGGGAATTCGGGAATAGTGGGCCCACCTCGGTCAAATGAGGCGGTGTACACGCTTTACGTATAGTGCGTTTCATGACATTACTTATGAGAGTTTTAGGGTAGTCGGATCTTATTCATGCAAGTTCTAGGTGTTTAGACAATTCTTTTAACTATCCATGAGCATTTACTTCAATCTACCGAATGAATAGTAGTTAATTTCAAACTTGATTCCTAGAATTAGAGTGGTCCCCGAGGCACGTATTCAAGCCTACTACGTCTAAGACATGCCAAAGAAGGAAAGTGGAGTCTTACATACCTCTTTCCGCTCCTTCTGCTACTTCAAATTCAAGTTGCAAATCCGCCAAAATCTACAATTTGGTCATGTTTACCAAACGTTGATTAGTGCATTTAGAATTGGATTCTTAAATGAAACTTGGCTACCGAAATTTCGGCAGCACTTCCCTGTGTATATGACATCCCCGAGATTTAACTCGGCCCAAATATCCACAACCAAACCAACAACAACACCAATAACATCAACGATCGATGTGAAACACATTCTAACATAAATTGTTTTCTTTTTCTACATAACATATCAACTTCTATTCCAACTTCACCCTTCCAAACCAATATCAATATTTTCATATTTATTTACTAATTCAAGGTCATTCAAATACAATCCGAAAGCATTTCATATCATTCTACCAAATATGCAAAAATTCCATCGAAACCATAATTCGCCCGAAACTTCCAACTTTCAAAGATAAGCATTCACAACACATTTTTTATCTTCCAACTTCATTAACAACAATTACAATTAACACATTAAATAAAATTTAATTCATCTTCCTACACCAACTAACCATACCCACGGCTACACCCCCAACATGTAAAGTTTCATGAGTTTCATCTATCTCAATACATTACAATATGCACAACCATTCATAATACAACAATCCAACATGCTAAATAAATTAGTTCATCACTTCCATATTATACTACATGTACACGGCCACACAACACAACCCCATAACTTCATGAACTTCATTCATTCTACATATCACAACATGCACAAACATCTATAAAACATGTAGAGGAGATCAAATCTCACCTTTTCTCATCCACCTTCCCACTGCCAAGATGCATGATGGCAAGAAGGATTCTCTTGTTCCAAAATTACTCCATGATAATAAGGACCTTCTAATTAGTAGAGAAACAAGGAGAAAATATTTTTCCAAGACCAAACTCAAGGGGCTGGTTTCGGCCAGCCCTTATCCGTTACACTCTCTCTCTCTTTTCTTTCTTTTTCTTTTCTTTCTCTTGATTTCTCTAGAACTAAAATGATGAATACTTGCCTTCTTTTGTCATCCCTCTATATATATATATATATATTAATGTGGCACATGGCCAACCACATGGCCGGCCACTTCTTGCTTCTTTCTTTTTTTTTTTTTTTTCTCAAATTGTCTAGAATTTTCTTTGTCTTTCCCTCCAAGTTTCTTGAATCTTTCCAAGTAATAAAAGATGAATTCCACACTTACTTAGTCATCTTCTAATCACATGTGTCATGCACTCATGTGGGCCATAGCCCACCTTGAATTTTTTTCCAACAAGTCATGCATAAAAATTTCAATTCCAAGTTTGCCCTTAAATTTCCATGACAATAATATTTATAAGCGACTTGCGCATTCAAACAAAACCCAAAAAATGGCCTTGCCCTTAACTTCCCGCGATTGTCTTAAAATATTCCGACGTACAAATGCGGGATATAACATCCTTCCCCCTTTGGAACATTCGTCCTCGAATGTTCGACTAGTCCTACAGGCTCTCATAAGCACCTCGGGGGAGCTCCCTTTTATAATTAGCACTATCCTTCACATTATCTCTTAAGTTATCCAATATCATTCTTTCATCATCCTCGTTCTCTTCATACACGTCCATTTTCTCGTGTCCTGTCATTCGAGGTTTTTACAAGACTTCTCACACTGCCTCAAACACCATCCTGATTCTTATACACTTATTGTTGGTTTTCCGATCTCACTGACTTATTTCCATGAAGGGGGGGTTTCATTTGTAATCCAAACATCCATATCAGACATATTCCGAATCAACTGTCTCTATCTCGTCCTTACATTTCTCTCACCTGCTTCCCCCCTTTTGGGGTGTACCTATACCATTATCCATTTATACTTCGTCTCATATCCTCATTCCCAATCTCAATCTATAGTAGAATAATAACAGCTTACTTTGCAACACTTGTACCATTTACCCTTGCTGTCACTTGAACTCCGGTACCCTTACTCGATTAATGCCTTTTGTACCGTAACTTCGGTTGCTGGGATTCACATGTCCACCAATATAATCATGTTCGGAATATCCTACACCTTCATACATACATGTATATAATTACTATCAACTAGTCCACAAAATACGTCCAAACGCTGTTCAAGCCTATCCTAATTCCCAGGACTGTGATGCACTTCCTGTCTCTTCATCAGGCAAGTTTGCCTCGTCCTGTGCGTCCTCTTATGGTCTCCAACCATTCCATATGTTCTAGTTTCCTTAGCTACCCCAACTTCTCATTTGTCTCGTATGTCTGAATATGTCGAATTTCTCACATACTTCCCAGGGGGTCACCCATCATAAATTTACTCTCACCGAGCACGCTTAACCCAAAAACTTCACTGGAATTCGGTGCCTTAATGCCGATATTTTCTCGTCCCCTTTCACATGACCTTTATTACATGTTCGGGAAAGTCTAGTCGAAGTCTTACCGACTCTGAAACATTTTCGTAACACGTCTTTCCTTTTATAATTACCATTTTACCCCTTTCTCTTCTCGATACTCACCTTTTGCCTGTGCATGACTATTTTCTGTCTGGCGCCCAGCTTAACATAACAGAACAAATATATCCATCCAGTCTCACCTCTTTTAACTTCCATATCATCCCTCGCCTTTTTCTGTCGGTACTGGGCGCCCGCGAAAATCAACGATGAGTATAAGAAATCTTATTTCCTATGACTTGGCTCTATCGCACGATCTAAGACGGAAAGAAGGTCAATAATTCCTAAATGCCCCGCAGCCTCCCGTTTATAAACGCGGCTTCGCTCACACCCATAAACAGACTCTACCGGACACGACTTTGCGTACATCCCTTAGACCGACCTCGCTTCGATACCACTTTGTCATACCCCGACTTTACTAGGGTGTGATGGGCACCCGACCCCACATACGGTGAGTTTATGCGAACTCCGTTAATTCCTATTACACATATGACTTATGAATTAGTAAGAAATGAATACATAGAAATTTTTTTTTCCATAAGTACAATCCGACATCATATATAGACTCGTAACACGAGACGTAATAACATGGCACATATACTTCCGACTCGCGCATCCAGACAAAGGGAGCCACCAACCCCGTTGGACATCTTCTATGCTAGCTTCACTATCCGGGGTTCACCCGTACGAAGACGAAACGCAAATCCCGAAGACAGGGGTCAAGATTTAGCAATGTACCGAGTATGTAAGACATGGATGGTAACATAGAAAGAGAGACATAATCATGTGCAACAACAAGATGGAGACGTAGAGCATATCCCGTACATATGAGACATATCACGTAAGGAGTAAGCTGCATACGGAACATGTCATGTGTAAAGCTGTAACCCGTACGCACGGAACATATCATGTAAAGTCGAACCGCATGGGGATCATATAATGTAAAGCCGTGACCGCATATGAGTGCCCCGGGGGCGGATGCCATGCATGCTTGTCCGGTCATATGGTATCATAGCGCCGAACAAGCCGGCTCGTCGACATAGCGCCGAAATACTCCGGCCACCCATAAATCCCGCGGCATCCCGCGTCCGGATGATAAGCCACCGACCAGTGGCAATGAAACATGTATCCCTTCCCATTCCCCACATATACATGTATCCCATCCCCCCAACCCATGTACATATACAAAATGGCATGCATGAGAGCCCAAAGAAAAAAGCTATAACGTTACCTGAGCGACGTAAGGTCGGTAACCTCCGATTTTTAATATGGAATAACCACGGCGCTTTATCTCACCTTGAAAGAACCAAAGAATAAGGCGAGACTATCAACGGAGAGTGACATCACGAGCAAACATAGGATAGGACCATAAGGTACAGCTCATATACTTTGGGATCTTTAAAATAGTCATCGTTCGCGCAGCAGAGCCTAAACTCAAGAAATAGCTTAACATTCCATATCGTCATATTCGTGGTAAGAACATATCCTTGACATATTCATCATATACTTCTTCTCACATCCGGCATAATCATTATCATCACGTAGCCATAGTTGTCGTTTTAGTCATTAAGACTTTCAACATTGTAAAACTTGGTTTTTTTGAGAAAAATGAGTAATTTGGAAAACATTTGTAAACTTTTAGGAAGGAAAATCATGCCTTGGGGTCGAGGGTTTAGTTTAAACAAATATTGTTTTATGATCGGAATGATAACCAAGAACTTTCGTTGACTATAGTACTAAATAAGCCTAATGGGACAATAGGAGGGAATTCGGGAATAGTGGGCCCACCTCGGTCAAATGAGGCGTGTACACGCTTTACGTATAGTGCGTTTCATGACATTACTTATGAGAGTTTTAGGGTAGCCGATCTTTATTCATGCAAGTTCTAGGTGTTTAGACAATTCTTTTAACTATCCATGAGCATTTACTTCAATCTTACTGAATGAATAGTAGTTAATTTCAAACTTGGATTCCTAGAATTAGAGTGGTCCTCGAGGCACGTATTCAAGCCTACTACGTCTAAGACATGCCAAAGAAGGAAAGTGGAGTCTTACATACCTCTTTCCGCTTCTTCTGCTACTCCAAATTCAAGTTGCAAATCCGCCAAAATCTACAATTTGGTCATGTTTACCAAACGTTGATTAGTGCATTTAGAATTGGATTCTTAAATGATAGTGCTTCAATCTCTCGCCCATTCACCTTAAATGTTCGAGTTCCATCTCCGATCTTAACTCAATCACTCCACGGGGTGAAACACCTACCACTTCAAACGGACTCGCAGCACCTTGATTTTAGCTTACTGTGTAGCAACTTCAACCGAGAGTTAAACAAAGAATACAGATCACCCTTGTAGAACTCTCGCTTCGGATCTTCTTGTCATGGTATTGCTTCATCCTTTCTTTATATAGTGCAGCACTCTCATATGCCTGGTACCGAAATTCATTCATCTCATTTAGTTGAAACAACCTGAGCTTGGTTGCTTCCTCCCAATGCATATTCAGTTTCTTTAGCGCCCACATAGCCTTGTGCTCAAGCTCAACCGGCAAGTGACAAGCTTTTCCGAACACAAGCTTGAAGGGGTGAAGTCCCAACGGAGTCTTGAAAGCAGTCCGCATGCCCATAGAGCATCATCGAGCTTGCGGGCCCAATCGCCCTATTTGCATTTACGCTTTTGCTAGAATACTCTTGATCTCCCTATCGGATACTTCAACCCGCCCACTTGTCCGAGGATGGTAAGGTGTTGCCACCCTATGTTTTACACCATATTTCTCCATCAAACCCGCGAAAGCTCGTTGCAAAAGCCGGGATCCACCATCGTCGATTATAGCTCTTGAGTACCAAAGCGAGTAAATATGTTTTTCGAGGAACTCCATGACACTCTTTGGCTCGTTATTAGGTAAAGCCACTTCTACCTATTTTGACACATAATCCACAGCAACCAAAATATATTTCATGCCACCTGAACTCACAAAGGGTCACATAAAGTCAATCCCCCAGACATCGAACACTTCTACCTCCATAACAAAATTCATAGGCATCTCTTGCCTTCTACCTATATTCCCTTGCCTCTGACATTGATCACAAGACCGCACCAATAAATTAGTATCATGAAAAATGGTGGGCCAGTAATAACCGTATTCAAGTACCTTCGCTGCAGTCCGATTACCACTATGATGACCCCTAGCAGAGAGTCATGGCACGCCTTAGAATCGCCATCACTTCACTTTCCGAACACAAATAATGATGTTGTCGCCGCATGTTCGGAACAAATAAGGCTCGTCCCAAGAGGCATCGCCGAGCATCCCGCAAGAATTTCTTCTTTTGGTAGGCTTTGATATCTTCTCAAACTATGCCTGTTACGAAATAATTGGCAATGTCAGCATACCACGGTGCCACCTCCATCGATTACGTACAACACCCTCTCATCCGAAAAAAGCATCATCTATGTCAAGCTCATCAGAAGGTCTCCCAGCCTCTTCAAGCCGAGATAGACGGGTCAAAGAACTCCGGGTTCTCTGCCCTTGCGATCCTTCACCTCAAAATCAAACTCTTGCAAAGAATAGCACCGATCCGAAAAGTCGCGCTTTGCTTCCTTCTTTGCCATGAGGTATCTCAAGGCCGCATGATCAGTGTAAACCACTATTTTGGATCCCAACAAGTAGGTCCGAAACTTCTCAAAAGCAAACACAATGGCAAAAGCAGCCTCTGCTCACACGTGTAATTCATCTGGGCAACATTTAGTGTTCTGTTTGCATAATACATCGGGTGCATAATTTTGTTGTGCCTCTGCCCAAGCACAGCACCTATTGCAAAACCACTAGCATCACACATTAACTCGAAGGGCAAGGACCAGTCAGGCGCAACAATAATCGGAGCAGTAGTGAGACGCTCTTTTAACTCCTCAAATGCCTTCCGGCACTTATCATCAAACACAAACTTGGCCTCTTTTTCAAGAAGCTTGCATATTGGGTTCGCAATCTTGGAGAAATCTTTGATGAAGCGCCTGTAGAACCCCGCATGTCCTAAGAAACTTCGGACACCTTTGACTGAGATAGGTGGTGAAAGTTTTGCAATCACATCAATTTTCGCTTGATCGACCTCGATTCCCTGTTCAGAGATTTTATGACTGAGGACGATTCCTTCCTTCACCATAAAATGGCACTTCTCCCAATTTAGCACGAGATTTGTCTTCTCGCATCTTTTTAGCACTTGACCCAGATGCCCAAGACAATCTTCAAACGAATCCCCCACAACAGAGAAGTCATCTATGAACACCTCCAAGAAATCATCTACCATGTCGTAGAAGATTCACATCATGCACCTCTCGAAAGTATCGGTGCATTACACAAACCAAAAGGCATCCGGCTAAATGCAAACGTCCCATAAGGACAAGTAAAAGTAGTCTTCTCCTGGTCTTCTAAAGCAATGTTGATCTGATTGTAGCCCGAATAACCATCAAGGAAGCAATAGTAGCAACGCCCCGCTAGCCGATCAAGCATTTGATCAATAAAAGGCATGGGGAAATGGTCCTTGCATGTGACTGTGTTAAGCTTGCGATACTCCATGCAAACTCTCCATACGATTACGGTTCTAGTCGGGATCAAATCATTCTTTTCATTTGGCACCACAGTGATGCCGCCCTTCTTAGGAACATATTGAACTGGGCTCACCCATTTACTATCAGCAATTGGGTAAACCACTCCCGCATCCAACCATTTGATGATCTCTTTCTTGACTACCTCTTGCATATTCTCATTCAGTCGCCTCTGATGCTCTACACTTGGTTTGCTATCTTCGTCCAACTGGATTTTATGCTCCCAGATCCCAGATGGAATACTTCGAATGCCTGCTATGGTCCAACCAATAGCACACCTATACTCCCTCAAAGACCTCCAAAAGCTGTAAAATCGCTCCGCCGCAGCTGAAAAAATCACTGGCAATGTATTGTCCGGACCAAGAAAATCATATTTCAGATGTGATGGGAGCTGTTTAAGCTCCAACTTAGGTGGCTCAATGATCGAAGGCTTTGCTGGAGGAGTTGTTCTATTTTTCGCATCAAGATTCAGCTTCTTTGGGTGGTAGGAAGATGATCCCAACCCAACAAGGGAATTTACTGTCTCCACATAACTTTCCATGTCCTCAGCATCAATGTTAACAAGAATACCAGCTAGAGCTTCACCCAAACTTTCTTCTTCCATCTTGAACTCCACTGCTTCATCAATAACATCAAACGAATCAATTACCGTAATGCTCTCGTAAGCACTTGGTAACTTCATCCCCTTGCTAGCCTGAAAAGTCACTTTTTCATCGTTGACTCTGAACTTGATTTCATTTTTCTCCGAATCCATCGAGCTCTCCCCGTAGCAAGGAAAGGTCTCTCGCAATAATAGGAATATCCCGATCAACAAGACAATCAAGAATCACAAAATCAGCCGGCAACATAAAATCAACCCGCACAAGTACATCATCAACCACCCAACAAGCTTTTGATAGACCTATCAGCCATTTGTAACCTCATAGTAGTCGGCCTTGGCATCCCCAACCTCGATTGTTTGTATATAGCAAGGTGGTGCATCAAATTAATACTCGCCCCATTATCACACAAAGCACGAGCAAAATCATGGTGTCCCACAGAACAAGGAATGGTGAACACCCCAGGATCTCTCTTTTTTTGAACAGTAGTGGTTGAGATGATGGAACTCACAGTGTGAGTCAAACTTACGATTTCATGTTGAACCGTTTTCTTCTTGGTCAGCAAGTCCTTTAAATATTTAGCAAAACCGGGCATCTCCTTGACAGCTTCCAAAAAGGGGAAATTAAGAGACAGCTGCTTCAACTGATCATAAAACTTCTCGAACTTAGCATGGGGAAAAGGAGGTTTAGCCTTGAACAGCTGATTCAAAGGGCGGAGAGCCCCTTTCATAGGCTGCTTGCTCCTGTTCTCAGCTTCTTTCGCAATCTTTAGAATATCAGCAACCTTCTTGTCAAGAGCATTCTCATCAACAATAATGGGCACTTCAGACCGTACCATCCTTCATCTACTCGCGCTCAAGATCAATCACCTTTCTCATCGCCTTGGAGTATTTTTACCACTCCTAGTAGTGATGGCAAACACACAGCCTTACACCGCCTCCCCCATTCTTTGGATTTCTGTATCATAGTGTCACTCTGAAGTCCTCCCTTTTTAGTGAGGGTGCTGCTTTCTAGAAATATCCCTCATTTGTGATTCGATCTTTTGAATAGCCGGATGGGAACCCACTCCCCTGCGTGCCTCGTATAATGTCCTCTCAGACTTAGACTGATTTGCCAGAATCTTCTCAAGCATTGATTCAACCTTCAAACTACCTTGCTCTGTTGAGTACCCTTTTGGTGGTATATAAGGATTGGAACTCTTATTCCCAAAATTGTTATTGTTGTTGTAGCTCTCTTGGTTCGCACCGCCATAATTATTGTCAGTTCCTGCAGTTGTTATAAGCACCCCCGGCCTTGCCGAGGTCTCCATTGATTCTCGACTCGATGACCACCTTGGTAGTTTCGTCTCTCGTAACCCCCTTGAGAGTTATTAACATAATTAGCATCTTCAACCTGCATAGGGGGCCCTTCGTGGAACGGACCATCTTGAGTATGGTACATCCCTTTTGGTAAAACTGTATCTTCCTCACAAATATTGACCTTCTTGATCTGGGATTCATCAAACTTTTTCGTCAGCAAGGAAATATTTGTTGCAAGTTCTGCCAATGTTTGCTGGGTATCTTGATTCTCCTTCACTATATTCTGGATCATAGCATTACTAAACGGTACCACACGCATTGTTTGAGTGCCAAGCCCGATTACGAGTCGTCGCCTTGTTAAGTATGTTGGTCACCCGTCTATAAGATTTGTTCATGAAACAACCATCACCGCATTATTAGCAACCGACCGCATCACCGAATCTAACCTCGGAGAACTTCTCCATTAGTATGTGATCCGAAAACCATGATTTGGCTCTTCTACAAATACTCCTGAATCTCTCCCATGCTTCATATAGTTGTTCCGCCGTCGCTAAATTCATAGATCTTGTCACGAATTTCAGCCTTTCTTGCTAGGGGGTACCATTTGTGAGAAAAGCAAATTACCATCTCTCGCCCATGAAGTAATTGAATTTCGGTAGCTTCTCAAACCATGTTCTTGCCTCTCCAGCTAGGGAATATTTGAATAACCTCAACCGAATAGCATCTTGTGGAACGTTGTCTGATGCGTGATTAGCACACACATCCACAAAATTCGCAAAAATGGCGCGAGGGTCATTTTCGGTAGAAGTTTCGAAAGTATCCCTCAAGCTTCAACAACTGGTATAGGGAAGAGTCAATTTTCATAGTAGCAGCTCCAACTCGAGGCTGAACAATAGCAGATGCATAGTCCTCCTCTGGAACAAGATCAGCGAAAACATTCTTATCATTTGAATCATTCGCCTGATTGTTCAACTGATTTCCCCGGTTACCAAGACGTTGATTTTGTCGATTTCGTATTCATGTTCACCGGGTTTACACAGTAGTAGCAAACAAGGTGTGATGGAATAAGGAAAGACTTCAATAAAGCAAACACTATTTAGTAATTTCAAAATCGTATTCCCGACAACGTGCCAAAATTTGATACGCTCAAATTACACCTATTAATGGTATAACGCGGACGTTGTCAAATATAGTAACCCAACAAGGTTGGGTTCGAATCCCACATAGAATATGGTGTGAAAAGGTTACTAAATTCGTAGGATGCTATGTTTAGGTCTAATGTCTTAATCCGATGATTTAGGTAAAAGTTGGGTTTTAGTGACTAATTGCTAACTATTGCTTTGGTTGTGAATTTATGGTAAAAGAAACTAAGGTTGTGTCCCCTTTAGATAGTGTATGATCATGGGTATTGATCTTGATATATCGCTAATGGATCATTATATGAATGCATTTAATCTCTATATGAATCTCTACTATTTACCAATAAATAAAGATTATCCCTTTCTATGGTTTTCCCAAATATAAGAAAGTAACTATGAAGAACGATTAATCATGCCAAGTAAATTCTTCTTATTCCTAATTGAATTTATTAAACAAAGTTTAAAGCTTTGAGTCCTTGTTATTTATTCTTGCCAACCCTAATTATTTTCCCAAATAATTCAAGGTTTATGGCTTTAATCAATGTTTGCAACCATTAATTATGAATGAATAATGAAGAATAAATAAACTCTAATAATCCATTATATGTATATCAATCACAAAACCCAATCGCAAGACACCCATCAATTGGGGTCACAACCCTAGTAAGGAAAATTAGCTACTCATAGAAGGAGAAGAACAATAACAAGTAATAGAAATCATAATGCTTACAATTGATTGCTTGGAATTGAAGAGAAATTAATTGCAATTGTTTGTAATCTCCAAAAGACTTCAAAACTATTAATAGCTAATGCTAAGGAAAATAAAACTGAGTTCTGTATTGAATATGAAACCTATAACAGGTATTTATAAGACCCTAAATCATAAGAAGTGAAAAGACGCAATGCCTGCTCTCCAAGTTCTACAATCCATTCTACAAATTCGCAAACAAGCGATGGGACCTTCAAATTCCTTCCTTCCATCCGTAAAAAATTCTTCAAGATTTTTCACGATCCATTTTGACGACCGTCAAATATTCTACTATCCGTATAATTGTTCCGCAGAATGGCTCGTCGATCATTGCTCACTATGACCATTATATGAAAACCATTTGACGGTCCGCATAAAGTTATGTGGCCCGTCTAATTTCTCCGACAACCGCCTTTCAAGACTTTGTTATTTTCTCCACTTCTTCTTTTGCCATCAAACCACTTAATACCCGAAATTCAATAAAAACACGTAAAATCACGTAGACTTGCTTAAAAACAAGTAAAACTTATAGCCGAAAAGCATCGATTGTGGCGTAAAATCATGCCACATCACCTACGCCTGCAGATTTCCAGGCTGCAGAACCAAGTTGATGCAGCCCAACAACGGTCCGTCGACCATGCTGATAACCCGTCGATGATGACTGGTGTCTGCAAATTTCTCAAACTCAGTTCATATCGCGTCGATTCGATTCGTTCAACTTCTAACCCTATAAATCACCAGGGATGCTTGCTGGTACCTTTGTATGTGGGGTAAGACACTTTCTATCCCGAAAACTCATACACGAGTCTCAATTCTAAGGGCATACCCGACTACGGAACCAAAAGTTCTACTACGATGAGAACGAGAGGCGTAACAGTAATCAACTTAATAAGAAATGTAAGAATTATATACATACCTTAAAGGGACTGGAACTCTGGGAATCAAACTCCAAATCCAACTCCTAAGCTCAACAACTTCAATAGAATACTAGGAACAGCTTTCTCTTCACTAGTTAAAGGTTCACGAGGCTCGAATCTTGCTAAAATTCCACTAATATGTTGAGAAAGGTTGGGAGGAATATATTGTTACACCTCGAAATTTTTTTCGTTGATGCACTATGAATAGGCTAATGAAGAGCCCGAAGTATATGGTGCTTCGATAAGTAAGAAATAGCATTTGATGATTCTAAATAAGATTTCAAAGACATTTGAAGTAGGAGACGAAAGTTGTCAAGGAAAGTAAGGTATATGTCGTGTGTCGGGCAAGATTTACGAGTATTGAATTAATGATGACTTAATGAAGTTTTGGAGAAGAGTTATAACGTCCCTTGGATTGTTAATGAAGTGTTAAACAAGTATTAAGAAGGTTCCATAAGGATTGGAGATCAAACGAAACGACGGAATCCATTTCAGGGAAATGGAGTTATACAACCACTTATACGGTCCGTATAAAGGGTCCGTATAGCTCCCAGCAAGGAGATGAAATTTTGGTTGGTAAACCACGGCCACTTATACGGGCCGTACAATATTGTACGCACCGTATAAGTGTCTGTAGAGTAACCGACGGGCTGATTTCTAGTTTTTGTATAAATAGATGCCTTGGGTTCTTTTACTTTATTTATAATCTTTTATAAGTATTAAGAGCTCAAAAACCCTTCTCTAAGCAGATTTCACTCAAGTCCAAAAGAACACAAAGATCAAAAGGATAGAATTAAGTGTTTATGTGTTAGAAAGCTTCCAAGGGTTAGAAGATTACAAGAAATCCAAGTGAAGGTGAAACTAGGGTTTTGCTCAAGTGAGGTGTTTGCACCCAAGGTTCATTCCTACACCATCTAAGGTAAATTTTATGACGTTTTCATGTTGTTTGAGGTATTTGAAAGTTGAAACACTTGGATTGCAAAAAGGATATAGAAATGGGTCATGAGTGTGGGAATAATGTCACTTTTGGATAGATGTATGGATATAGTTATGATATTTGATACATTATGATTATAATCATGTTATAAATGATATTGAGAACATGGAATCGACATTGTATATGAATGAACGCAATAGTGTGATATGTCTAAGGTTATAGGTGATTTGGTGAATTGGGAAAAATGGATAAAAAGGGGTGAAGATTTTTTTTA